>NC_056729.1:515643947-515698947 GCF_019279795.1 Protopterus annectens
GAAAACACACAGAGCCAGTAATTAGCGCTTTCATCCAATTTAATATGTTGGACTTCTTCAGAATAACATATATATCACACACACAGGTTGTAGAAGATAGAGAAGGAAAGAAACTGTAGCATGACAGGGGGTGGCAGGAGGGTAACCTGAACTGCAACAGTGAATACACTAACATCTATATTTATGGTAAGTAAATACAACTGTACTATGTTCTTAGTGTTTCACTGTTGCAGTCATTACATTTGGGTAGAATCCCAAAAGCTATGGTTGGGAGGCTGGAGCTAAACAGCATTAAGTGCGGCTATAAGGCCCTGCAGCACTGCAGTGGCAAAGTCTGCCCTGGACTTAGTAGAGAGGCAAATGGTAATGCTTTGTAAAGGTGTGAACAGAACTCCCAAGTAGCAGCCTCTAAAATGTCTGGTTGGTACTCCTCTGAGAAAGGCTACCGAGGTAGCTGCAGCTCTGGTGGAATGAGACCTAATGCCTTTGGGCACAGGTTTACCATGGTGTAAGTAGCCTCTAAAATGTCTGGTTGGTACTCCTCTGAGAAAGGCTGCCGAGGTAGCTGCAGCTCTGTTGGAATGAGACCTAATGCCTTTGGGCACAGGTTTACCATGGTGTAAGTAGCAGAAACTGATGCAGTGGCTTATCCACTTTGAAACAAGTCTGCTTTGAAATAGCCTTTCCTTCTGATCCTGCAGCATATGACACTAGTAATTGCTCTGTTTTTTAGAGCTTTTGTCCTGCTAAAGTAGAATCTTGGCTGTCTGTGCACGTCCAAGGAATGCAGACTTCTCTCCCCTTTGTTCTGTGGATTTGGATAAAAAGTTGGCAGATGAATTGTTTGGTCAAGAGCCACACGGGAAACCACCTTAGGCATAAAAGTAGGATTTGTCCTCAGAGACACCTTGTCTGGGCAAAATATGATAAAAGGCTCTACAGCCATGAGGGCCTGTAGCTCTGAAACTCTTCTTGCTGAAGTAATTGCTAGTAGCAGAGCTGTCTTCCATAAGAACTTTATATCAGTGGTAACGGCTGGTTCAAATGGAGGCAGGGTGAGTTTTTCCAACACATAATTGAGGTCCCATGCAGTTAATGGTGATCTTCTAGGAGGCCTTAGGTTTTTGGCTCCTCTAAGATACTGCTTTAATAAAGGAGGAGAAAAGATTGGTGGCTCTGTATTGTAATGAGCTGAAATGGCAGAGGCATGGATTTTGATGGATGAGAAAGATGGGCCCCTCAAGCATCTCAGTTAAGGATTGTAATATCCAAGGAATATGTGGTCTTGCTGTACCAGTTCCTTGTGCTCTATTCCAAGCACAGAATCTCCCATTTGTCAGCATAAGATTTTCTAGTACTAGGCCTTCTGGCTTCCAAAATGACATCCATCACAGCTTTACCTCATTTGTAGGATTACATGCTTAGTCATGCTGCCAGGTTCAGAGTCTGTAGTTAATTGTGCAAGGTCCTTAGGACTGGGTCTTTGAGGCAAGGTCCTTAGGACTGGGTCTTTGAGGCAAGGTCCTTAGGACTGGGTCTTTGAGGCAAGGTCCTTAGGACTGGGTCTTTGAGGCAAGGTCCTTAGGACTGGGTCTTTGAGGCAAGGTCCTTAGGACTGGGTCTTTGAGGCAAGGTCCTTAGGACTGGGTCTTTGAGGCAAGGTCCTTAGGACTGGGTCTTTGAGGCAAGGTCCTTAGGACTGGGTCTTTGAGGCAAGGTCCTTAGGACTGGGTCTTTGAGGCAAGGTCCTTAGGACTGGGTCTTTGAGGCAAGGTCCTTAGGACTGGGTCTTTGAGGCAAGGTCCTTAGGACTGGGTCTTTGAGGCAAGGTCCTTAGGACTGGGTCTTTGAGGCAAGGTCCTTAGGACTGGGTCTTTGAGGCAAGGTCCTTAGGACTGGGTCTTTGAGGCAAGGTCCTTAGGACTGGGTCTTTGAGGCAAGGTCCTTAGGACTGGGTCTTTGAGGCAAGGTCCTTAGGACTGGGTCTTTGAGGCAAGGTCCTTAGGACTGGGTCTTTGAGGCAAGGTCCTTAGGACTGGGTCTTTGAGGCAAGGTCCTTAGGACTGGGTCTTTGAGGCAAGGTCCTTAGGACTGGGTCTTTGAGGCAAGGTCCTTAGGACTGGGTCTTTGAGGCAAGGTCCTTAGGACTGGGTCTTTGAGGCAAGGTCCTTAGGACTGGGTCTTTGAGGCAAGGTCCTTAGGACTGGGTCTTTGAGGCAAGGTCCTTAGGACTGGGTCTTTGAGGCAAGGTCCTTAGGACTGGGTCTTTGAGGCAAGGTCCTTAGGACTGGGTCTTTGAGGCAAGGTCCTTAGGACTGGGTCTTTGAGGCAAGGTCCTTAGGACTGGGTCTTTGAGGCAAGGTCCTTAGGACTGGGTCTTTGAGGCAAGGTCCTTAGGACTGGGTCTTTGAGGCAAGGTCCTTAGGACTGGGTCTTTGAGGCAAGGTCCTTAGGACTGGGTCTTTGAGGCAAGGTCCTTAGGACTGGGTCTTTGAGGCAAGGTCCTTAGGACTGGGTCTTTGAGGCAAGGTCCTTAGGACTGGGTCTTTGAGGCAAGGTCCTTAGGACTGGGTCTTTGAGGCAAGGTCCTTAGGACTGGGTCTTTGAGGCAAGGTCCTTAGGACTGGGTCTTTGAGGCAAGGTCCTTAGGACTGGGTCTTTGAGGCAAGGTCCTTAGGACTGGGTCTTTGAGGCAAGGTCCTTAGGACTGGGTCTTTGAGGCAAGGTCCTTAGGACTGGGTCTTTGAGGCAAGGTCCTTAGGACTGGGTACCAGTATTGGCGGGGCCAGTCCGGGGCATTCAATATATTTGGCTTCTCTAATCAGACTTTGAGGACCTTGGGTAAAACAGGCAGAGGAGAAGAGGCGTAAACTGCCAGGTTTTTCCAACTGAAGGATAGGGCGTCCACTTTCCATGTTTGTCTGACACGTCCTTGTGCAGAATCTTTTCAAATCAATACTTTTGAGGAGAGGCAAATTAGACTCATGTCCAGGCTCCCCCATTTCTATCATGCTTACATCCATGTCCAGGCTCCCCCACTTCTATGCTGAATACTTATGGATTTAGTTTCCACTCGTGAGGTTCCATAAGGTTTCTGCTTAAGTCGTCTGTCAGAGTGTTCTGTTTTCATGGCAGGAATTGAGCTTGAATATTTACTTGGTAGGTCAAAGCTGTGTCCCACAGTGCCATGGATAATCTGCAAAGGGGGTGTGCGCGCCCCCTTGCTTGTTTATATACCACATGACTGTGGTGCTGTCCGTCTATCAGTAGTTGTCCTGGATGAAGTACGTCCTTTAAGGCTGTTAGGGCATTTTGAACAGCTAGCATCTCTTTCTGGTCGATATGCAGATGCATTTGATTTGGTGCCCATATGCCCTGAATACATCTTCCTGCCATGTGAGCCCCCCCCCCCACAGGCATAATCTGATGCATCTGTTAAGGTTTGGCTGGCAGGGGGTAGAGTTAAGGGCCATCCCATGTTTTGGTGACAGGCCTTTGCCCACCATAGAAACTCATGTTGCAGGCAGGGGATGAGAGGAATCATTGTTTTCAGACTGTGTGAACGTTGACTCCATAAACTTTAGGTACCATTGAAGTTTCCTCATATGCAGTCTTGCATATGGAATTAGTAGGATGCAGGATGCCATAAAGCCCAGAGCCTGCAGAATGTCTTGCAGAAGACTGGGTTTTTGTTGCCAGTTTGAAGTAATCAGTTGCCTTTGTCTGGCGTGAGTAAGACATCTGGGCAGTTGTATGCAAGCTTGCACCCAGGAATGTTATCTTGAGAGGGTGTCAGTTGTGATTTTTTTGTTTGTGTACCTTAGGCATGCTAGAAGCCTTTTCACAAACGACAGGTGTCGAAGAGTGTCGTTGTTCTCTGCTTGAGACAGTCCAAGTAAGGATCTATTTTGAATACTTGTGTGTAAAATACAATTACTGGTGCCAGACACTTTGCAAAGACCCTGGGCGCAGTAGATAAGCCAAAGGGCAGTGCAAATAATTGGTAATGAAATTAAGCCAGCCTTGAATCTGAGGTATCTTTCTGCACGACTGTCTTATTGGGACATGCAGGTATGCCTTTTCAAGTGTAAAGTCACCAGCCAAGCATTCTTGCCCAGCATGGGCAGGAGCTGTTGCAAAGTGAGCATTTTGAATGTGTTCAAAAATCGATAAATCCAGTATTGGCCGCCAGGCCTTGTCCTTTCTGGGTACCAAGAACAGTCTCGAGTAAAAACCTTATCCTTTCCTGTTCTGGTACTGTCTGAATGGCCCCCATATCCATGAGGGATGTAACCTGTTTGAGCCTCTGCCCATTTTTTTTGGCAGGTCTGGCCAACAATTTCTCACTGGCAGAGTGTAGAAATGGAATCTGTATCCCTGTGATATGATGTTCAGTACCCACTCGTCCTGGGTTATCAACTGCCAATTTTTGAGCAAAAAGTGCTAATTTTTCCCCCTATGGGTGCTGCCAAAAGATAAGTGCTTGGTGTAAGCAGAGGGAAGTCATTAGGATTGCTTTCTGAAGGTTTGCGCTTTATCTCCTCCAGATTTGGAGGTGGATGCACCCCATTGCCTTCACCTGTACGAGGGCGCCTGGATTTGCCCCTTTGAGCTCTGACACAGGAAAGGAAAAATTTTTTGTAGGCCAGTGTCTACTGAATCTAGGTGGCTGCACTTAAGAAATCTTTAAACAGTTTGCATAGACTTAGCTTTGTCTTGCATTTTCTTTAAAACCTCTTCTGCCTTAATACCAAACAGAGAATCATGCTGTAAAGGTGCATCTTGCAATTTAGCTTTAACATGATCAGGCAAATTTTGTTCCTTTAACCAGGCATGCCTCATCACAAATCCAGTAACTGTGGCCCTGCAGGAGGCCTCTAAAGAATCAAAACCACATTGCAAAGTATGCTTTCCAACTTGTTCAGCTGCATGCAATAATTCCTGCAATTCCTTATTTTCTGCACATTCTGAAACAAACATCATTTTCTGTTTCAGCAATCCCATAACATGTTGTTGGTACTTAAGCATATGAAATGGACAGTTTAAGGCCCTGACTGCTACGGTTGCAGAAGTATAACCCCCCCCCCCTCTGTCAAGTGCCCTTGAATCTGTCAGAGGGGGTAGGGTTTTTTGCTGTTGAGGCCTTAACTCCCTTTGGGCCCTGTGAAATAGTTTCAGGATCAGCAGCAGGGTTTCTAAATTTATGAGAGTCAGGGACCCTATAATACCAGTCAGGCTTACCCAGAGCCGGAAGTAGATAGTAAGGGGTCAGGCTTGACTCTGAAAAAACATCATCCACAATGTCTAACACAGGGGGAATAGCTGAAAGCTTGTGCTGAGGGAGAAGGAGGAAATCCCTGAGCCTGATTGAGAAGTCACGACTCTCCCAGTGAAAAATGCTCCCTCAAAGTATGCAAGGTTTCTCCAAATGAATAATCCTCAGGAGGAGATGCAGATGGGAATAGACTCCTCAGCATCAGAATCCTCATATGGAGGTAAAGATAATTCCTAATCAGATCAGGTTTCTATTTCTTCTGATTCCTCATCACCGTCTTACCTAGGCTTCTTATCTGGAGGGGGATGGATACCCCTGATCAAGGTAAGGTCTTCAGCCATTTTGAAGATCTGTTTTTTAGGCATAGAGGCCTGTGCACGTGGCTCAGGTGTCGTTTTTTTAGTTTTAGAAGGTTGTTTGCCTTTGGTTTTGCAGCTTTCGCCAGTTTGATATAAAAATGTTGAAGTCTGACTACACCCTCAGAAGCTGGTGCCTGCTCAGCGGCTCCGGACCTATCAGAGGGAGATGCATCCAGTCCAATACCTCGAGTGTCTCGCGGCATGCCGGACTCCACATGGATGTCGGTAGAGGCCTGCGACACCTCAGAGTACTGGCGACTGGCTTAGGAGAAGCTTAGTCATCGGTTTTGGATCTTAAATGCAAAGAAAAGGACGGAGAAAAGCAGTAATGTACTCTGATTATTATCAGACAACACCTCTGGGTAGTTAAATCTGATGCAAAAATATACAGACGCTTAGTGCGTTGGTTAAATCTAGCACAAAACTGACAGCCAGGCACGTTGTGATCAGGGCCTAGGCAAGGAATACAGTATAAATGGAAATCCTTAGGAGGTATTTGCTTCCCACAAGTAATACAATTATTAACTTTCTGACATCGGTAAAAAGCAAGAAAAAAAGTTTCCCCAACAGGGTACTTAGCTTTATTGAAGACTTTGGTTCTGAAACTCAAACTCTATTTCAGTAGTCTGCCGGCCGGAACTTGGCAGCAGATTACCCAAATGTAAATGTAACGACTGCAACAGTAAAACACAAAGAACATAATCCCTTCCTTTCAAACCCTTCTCCAACCCCATCACCCCAATAAGCCCCCCCCAAGATCAAGCAACAAAAATCAACTCACCATTATCAAACCCAAAAATTCAGGAGAACCCATATTTTCATGTACCATATCTAAACTTTGGAACAATCTTCCACCCTCTAACTACTCTACCTTCCAGCAGCCTCTTCAAGACTGCACTCAATTTTCACTTAATTTGCACTGGCTTTGTCCTTGTTTTTATCCAGACTAACAACCCCCCCCCCACACACACACACACCTAGACTCAACCCAACTATACTACCGCCACTACTGACCACAGTCAGAAATAGCTAGTGGTGAACATCTTGTCTGACAACTTTGTTACCAATATAAAACTACAAGAAACTATCTTAACTTGCAACATTTTCTGCATATGCATGAACAGGCATTCCTTCGTTGAAGGTTGTGCATTAGGCCCGGCAAGCCAGCACGTAAAACTCTGCCAATCATTAGCGGACCAGAGTTCCGCTTTGGCGACCCCTAACCAGGAAAAAGCCGAAAGAAACTTTTGATAATCAATATCTTGTTATTGTATTAAAGCCAACAAGCTGTAATGTTGTTTAATATTGCTGCAACTTTGTATCTCTATTTATCATGCACATGTGTAGATTTTCTCCCCGGGCATCCACTGAAGGACCTGCGTCCAGTCGGAATTTCCCGGTAAACAAATGTAAATAAAGTACAGCTCTGATCATGCAGTGCTAACACACTGACTTCATAGCAACAGAGAAAACAGTAGACAAAATGGCCCCTATGTCAAGTGAAAAACCAATGGCTGAACAGATTCCTAGCTCAGAGACGTATCAAGCTACCTCCCTCTACCATGTAAACGCAGACCTAATCCCTCACTACTGAATCCCTTTAGCAGAGCCTAACTGTAACAAGTAGCAACAACTGAAAAATTGCAACTTACACAGTAACAGTCTGGAAGGCTTCTCAAGTGCAAACAGTATCAACAGTTAGCAAATAAAGCAATAGCAGTAATAAGTGCATCTTGCTATTTTGCACTATCTGCACAGTATCATGCAGAATTAAATCCAGTCCAAGACTGCACATTGACTTGTAAGATGGTGCACACTAACAACTTAATTTCAGCTGTCAAACTCAGAAGACAGTTAATGTGTCTTTTGGGGACAAGTTTCAGTAACTTGTTAAGTGCACGGCCTGGATACCAGCAAAAAAGCAGCTTATCCCAAAAGTTGAGGAAAAAAAACACTGGCTGTAAAGAAACTTTCAGCTGTTCAGCAAAAAGCAGTTCAAGCTCCTGCCTATAAAGGACAAGTCAAACATGCCAAAGCTGATTAAAATAAATGGGACTGTAGGAGTACATAAACTCAAAAAAGCTTTAAACAGATATGCAGAGGAGATAAAACTGCAACAATCAGAGCTGGACATGAAGACTGAATAGTAGACTGTTCAAGAAAAGCGGTGTATACAAATACAAAAAAGTGATAGAAGAGAGCCTGTAGGGAAAACCTGAGATTTTCTGCTGTACCAGATAAACTGGAAGGAAACTTTTTATGAAAGCACTTAATTGAAAGAGCACCATTAGGTGTATGCTGCAAATCTGGCCATGAGGAAGCAACCCACACCTTTAATAGCAAAGATGCAATCCTACCAGCAGGAAATAATCCTGATTCTGACAACACTGCCAGGAAGACAAAGTACTAAACAGTGGAGATGGTGTTTGTAAAACAAAATGATTACTCACTGTACACCAGGCAGAACACAGCAGAAAAGGAGCAACTTTATTTCAGCTATCAAAGAATGACAGGTAGGTGCAAGAGTCAAGCTACCATATCCAGATATTTTCAGAATATTTTTTCTTACAGGGTAAAAACAAAAACACACTGTTTTGATGCAGAACATGCCAAAGAATACAAAAGTTTGTTCAACAGAACAGGATAGCCTACTAGTAATTCTGATATTTAAGCTCAGAGACTATGCCAGTAAAACCTTTACCAATGTTCCACAGGTCCTTGTTTATACAAGTCATGCTAGACATAACTGGTCTTGAGTTTCTCATGCCATTATGATTAGTCCTGCCCATTCTGTCATCTAACACCTTCTGTAACAGAGCTACTTTTACGTTTTTCACCAAGCCTCATTTTGTCTGTTACAGCTTGTTCTTTGAAAGATCTTCCCCCATTCATGCTGAGGTGTGAAACTCTCACTGCAGTAATGATCCTTGCACCATAGGAATCCAAAGAAAGCTTGCTACTTCCCAATGCATTCAGTGGGAGGCTTCTCTCATGAATGATGCAGAATTAAAGTGCGCTTTACTAGTTGTTGACCCCCCTTTTCTAATTTATGCATTTATATTTTGGTAACCAGGAAAGTGAACTGGTCCCAGGACCCTTTTTAGTCCCAATTCAGGCTACACTGGCAAACTAGTAATATAAACACTGAAGCTGTACATTTATAAATGCTTACATGCGCACATGTATAAAAAGGGTTTGTAGCATGTAGAATACTATGTGGGATGCATTACTGTGTTTAAATGCACATGTCTGACTGCATGTGTGCATGCACACATTTAACCACCACTAATTACAGATTTCCTTTTCTTAAAGTTTTTAATGCAAGGGTATATACTAAACGCGTTAAGTAAATTCAGCTGTATATTACAGTTTCCATCAATGGTCATGTTCCTTTGTGGACTACAAAATGTTCATGCACTCTACCACTGTTGAGACAGACAAAGCAGGGTGGGACTTGCTTATGGATCTAGAGTACCAGATACCCACCCCCGGAAGTATGTCACAAAAAAGCATGAGACTTATGAACAGATTCAGCGCATCTAATGGATAGGATTGCCACTTGTTTTTACTGCAGTTCTGTCCTGTGGTGTGTTTGGGGGGGGGGGGGGGGGGGGGGCTTGAAAATACATTAACCATGAAAAAAAAAATTTGACTTCTCTGAATGTCAGATCTTTGATACTACATCAACTACCTTCAAATCGGACTGATCCAAATGCTTTGTGAAAGGGGGGGGGTGTTAATTTTTCCTCCCTCCGCAATAAAAATGGTGATAAACCATTCCATAGCTTTGTCTTTTTACAGCAGCTGCTGTGTTTGACATTAGCAGGATTAATTGCCATCTACGATGGACAGCAGTACCCAACGTAAACTACAGATTGCAGAGGAATTATCTGCATGATGCACCATAAGACAGGTCAAAGTATGGGAGATGTTAAGCTTTAAAAAAGTAGATGGGCTTTCCCTTCCTTTGATTCCAAGTCATGGAAATGGAAGTACAGTTTTCTGGTACCTACAACAGACCAGAAGCCATACTGTAGGGAGAAAAGAAAACCAAGGATTGAGTTTGATTGTCTGAGAGGGTGGAGTCTCTTTACATTCCTTGGCTTGATCTAATAAAGATGAAGTAAACAAACACTGCATAAAGTTTCCTCTGTCAAACAAGTTCACAGTGCAATATGAAAAACTTGTAATGGAAGGTAACTGTGTAACCTGTTCTCATGTTACTATGAAGATAATCTGATAAGGGGGAAATAAAACAGAACACACTTTTCTACAGCTAGGAAAAACAGAACACACTTTCTACGGCTTAGAAAAACAGAAACTTTTTTCAATGGCTAGGAGAGAACAGCCTTAATGCTTTAAGAACATTTCCTTCATATCGGAGAGGAATACAGACAAGACAAACCAACCGCACTAACCTGCCAAACTTGTGTATGCATGCAACACAAAAATTGAAACTAGACACAGACAGCACTTTGTATGTATTTTAAAGACAATATGGAATCTCAGATGTATATGAAAGAAAAATATATTAAAAAATGCAGAGTGCAAATAGCTATGCTACGGGGGATGCATGGAAAGAACCAAGCATGGGAATTTGGCCAATGAAAGAATGGTTATTCAGAATATCTGGGACAATGAGAGGAGCTCCAAGTGATAGAAAAAGAATGTGGGAGATTTATAGTATTAAGGGACTACTGGCAAAGGAGGAAAGAAAATTCCGAGAGAAGCATCAGCTTTCAGCAGGAAGCATTACTTGCTATGTGGGGGCTGTAATTGGAGTTGCAATAGTGAGATGTATGGAGGGACCTAAAAGGGAAAATTAACAAAAATGTAGATTTTTGAAGAAATGTATGAAAATATTTGGTATGGAAGATGCGAATTCAGTAGGAGTTTGAAGGGAATTTGCATATTCCAAAGGTGCAAAAGCTGGGCTAGGCAAATTCTATTTTGAAAGGAACGTGTATTCAACTGAAGTTTGCTACACAGCTAATGACCATTTCAAATCAAGCGCCAATACATTAAAAATGCAGGGTAATGAAATAAAATGACATTGCAGCCAGGCAGTAGGATAAAATTAATGTTGGGTTTAAACATAAAAGGGGCAAAAATAAAAGATATGGTACAAGAATTTAGAGGGACTAAAAGTTACAGTACTGCAGAACAAAGGGAAATTTCACTGAACAAGAGGTGTAGTTGCAGAGTACTACATAATATGCATGAGTTTAGAAACATTTATGTTAAGCAACCACTTTTGATAAAGGTTTTGCGCTCTGGAGTTATACCAGCTCAGGCAACAGAAAGGGTTGTTGCCAAGCTTAGGAAGCCCACAACAAGGAAAATAACCAGAGATCCAGTAAAATTATTAGAAATAGATGAGGTTTGATTACTAACCTACTTCCAAACAGTTAGGAAAGGAGAAAATTTAGATTGGTTATACATAACTACTGTTATCAAGAAAGCCCCCCAAGAATACATAGTATTCCTGTGGAAAGCCCCCCAAGAATATAGTATTCCTGTGGAAATTTGGAAGCTAGAAGGAAGAAAGTGATTAAAGGTTTGGTTTACCAATATTTAAAAAGCAGCACCAACATCCTAAAAGAAGCAATGGTGACTAATACAAGGTTGTCTCTGAAATTTACCTTAAAGTTATCTTAAATGTAGTAGTACAAACATAAGTTTAGCATTTAAATACGCTGATGCTACTTGTGTAAATTTGTCAAAAAAGAGATGACAGTCTTCGAAACACTGACTGATCCAATTGCTGTTTTGCTATTAAAGGCATGGCTATGTCGTAAGCAGCTGTGAAATCAATACAAGTTCTCTTCCCCTCTGCAATAAAGACAAAGGAACAGTTTCACACCTCTGTCTTGTTTACAGCAGCCTGAGCTCCTGACTACAAATTCCTAGTCTGTGGTACGCTATGCCAGTGTAGATAAATTCCCCTGCAACTATCAGAGAAGCTTAAGAAATGTGGGTGGTCTTTTCCCTTCCTTTGATACCAAAGTGAGGGAAGTACAAAGCAGCTTTCAGGTACCTACACAGTACTGGACTCATACTGCAGGGAGAAAAGCAACCCAAGAGTTTGAGTTAAAGGAAAACTCCCATCTTCCTACAGTTTTAAGGATCTATGAGCCACTGAAATAGGAAGTTTCAAAGATTCAGAAATGATACATTCATAGTTTCATAGTATAGTACTAGGCTATCTGCCCTGGGGCATTTGTAAGCCTAGCCATAGTGATGTGGCTTTTGCCACCCCATGAAATGGTACAAAAATGTACAGAATAAATTTAGAACACTGTGCCTCTGTCTAGTAGTGACAAAATGAAGGTCCCCTTATATAATAGGATTAGTTTACTGTGCCCCTGTCTAGCAGTGACACAGATGTGACCCCTGGGGTAAACTTACGATCTCCCATCCACTCAAGATTTCTCTTGAAGAGAGTCAGTGAGGGACTCTGCCTAATACGAACTGGGATCTTGTTCCAAAGCATGGGAAGCCTCTGGGTTATGAATCTATCCCTCCAGCATGTCCTATTCATACTTGTGCCGAGGTTTAAGTCTTTAGCTCTCGTGGTCCTGATGGATTCGGATTTTTTGAGGTGGAGCATGTCCATCTGATCCCGATTGGACATGGCCTTGTACGTCAGGCAGAGATCAGCTCTATTCAGTAGCATACCGCCTGCTCAGAGGTGAAGTTTCTTTAGTCTGGCAGAATAAGACATATGTTGGAGACCCTTGATCCTCTTGGTGAGGTACTTTTGTGGTCTCTCCAGCTGTTGCAAATGCCGGGTGAGGTACATACCAAATGGGGCATTGTACTCAATCATGGGTCTGATGGAGTACAAGGGTACAATGACATCCTTGGATCTTTATGTGAATCCCTTCATGATGAGGTGTGCAGGGTAGAATGTTTTTCTAACCACTTTGGCAATGTGGGTGTCAAATGAGAGGTCACTGTCGACTTGGGTCCCTAGGTCTCAGATTACTTTTTCCGTACTCAGTGGGCTGCTGTCTATGTGATAATTTGTGGGTACTTTGTTTTTCCCAAAGGGGATGACTATACATTTTTTGGCATTTAGTTTAAGGCCGTGACTCCGGCATCAGTGGTCCGTTTCTGTGAGGCCTTTTTGTAGGATGTTTGTGTCCGCTGGTGTATCGACTATGGCATCTAGTTTGGTTTGCAATCATCTGCAAACTTTCAGCCACAACCCTCCCATGTTTGCTTTAACATCTGAGAAATAAACGCCGAACAAGAGGGGTCCCAGGACAGATCCCTGTGGGACACCACTTGTGACTGGCTTTGAGTCTGACATTGCTCCAGCGATTTTAACTTTATGGGCTCTGTCCTTTAGCCAGTTTGCAACCCATCTAGTGACATAAGTGTTTACGTTCAAGCTGTTGAGCTTATCTATGATGCCTGAGTGGGGTATTGTGTCAAAGGCCTTAGCCAAGTCCAGGTAGGCTGGACTGCTGAGCCCTCAATGGCTCTAGTGACTGTTTCGAAAAAGTCAACCAGGTTCAAAAGGCAGGATCTGCCCTTTACAAAGCCGAACTGGGTGGGGTCAAGTGTCTGTAGGTCCCCTAGGTCTCTGTTTTTGAGTTCCATAATGATTCTTTCCATAGCTTTGCAGACCAGGCTGGTTAAGCTTATGGGGCGGTAGTTCCCAGGGTCTGTAGAGGTACCACCTTTGTGGAGTGGGACCACTGTTGCTGTACGCCGGTGTTCAGGTACATATCCTGAAGTAAGGCTAAGGTTAAATAGCATTTGTGTGTGTGGGTTTACCTCCTCTTGGAGTTCACGTAACACGCAACCCGGGATACTGTCAGGTCCCATTGATGCTGTGTTTTTAGCTTTGTTTAGGGCGGTTCTCACTTGGACATCTGAGATGACAGGGAGATTACATTCAGCTGGGATAAGCATTTCTTCTTTTGGGGGTGAGGGAGGGGAGAAATTTGCACTGAACCTGTCAGCCAGAATGTTGGCAATATCTGTGGGTTCAGTGTATTTTTTGTTGTTGTGAACTCTTAGAGCATATCTGAGGGTTTCCACCCAGGTTTCTAACATAGCTGAAGGCGGCTTTGTGGTTATCTTTAGTGTCCTTAGCGATTCTCTCAAAGTTGGCCTTGGATGTTTTTATGAGAGAACGTAGTTTTCTGCCAATGTTGATCAGAGATGTCTTCCCTTCATGGGATTTTGCTCTGACATGCAGTAGCTTCCTTCTTTTGTTATACAATTTGTTAATGGCTGAGGTCCACCAGACAGGACGCTTGCCTTTGGTGGAAAGGGACTTGGATTTATTTGGGATTGCATGATCCATGCATTCTTGGAGATGTCCAAAGAAAGCATTTGTGAAGGATTCGGCATTGTGGGATGTGGTATCCACTGGCACAGCGGGCTTAAAAGATACCATCTCAGTCTTAAGAGTGAAGTCTGCTTTTGAGAAGTTTTTCACTGTGGTCTTTTGTGCTGGGGGTGGAGGTGGGATATGTATATCCAGGGTAATTAGTTTGTGGTCAGATCTAACTAGTGAGGGGTATACTTCCGGTGTGGAGCATTTTGTCCCCATGTTTGTGATGATCAGGTCTAGTATATTATCTCCCCTAGTGGGAGAGGTGACTAGTTGTTCCAGTGCATTTGAATTTATGAATTCCAGGAACCTTTGGGCTAGGGTATTAGGGCTAGAATAATGTACCCAATCTATGTTTGGGTAGTTGAAATCTTCCAGTATGATGGTATTTTGCGATACATTCATATCCTCCAATGTGTTCTGGAAGGCTGAGTGGGGTTCCTGAGATTGGGAGGGTGGTCTGTAACATGCTACCAGTTGTATAGCAGTTGTGCCTATGGTTAGTTGCACCTGTATGGTCTCTGATGCTTCATGTGTTGCTACTAACCTGGAGATGTGGGTGTCCTTGATGAATATGGACACTCCCCCTCACTTTGTGGTTCGGCCTGGGTTTTGGGGCCGAAAAGCATGATACGAGGTATAGCTGGGGTGCTCTCAGGAGCCTTGAACAAGGTTTCAGTTACTGCACAGACGTCAATGTTCTCCATGCTGAGGAGTGCATAGAGTGCCTGCATCTTGAGATTTAGACTTCTGGCGTTGAGCATCATTACCCTTAGTTTTTTTCCATTTTTGTTTTCTAAGGAGGTGGGTTTGTCTTTTGAGCCTTGCCTAAAAAAGGCACTATGGGGGTGACAAGAGCCTTAGCCAATGTCCGGAAGCCCAGTGGTGACAAGGTGTAAGCCATCCCATGCGAAGCAGCGTGGCTTGTCCAGCATGTCATCCCAGGCAGACAGACATTGTATCCCCTTAGAATGACACCAGTACTTGAGCCAATTAAAGCTGATGATCTTGTCTTTGTATTGTGGTATCATTCTTGTGAGGGCAAGATGCTGCTCAGGGTCATATCAGCCTGGGCTACATAATCGAAGAGCTCCTCTATGTCTCTTCATGTAGCCCAGGAAGGTACATCTCAGGTCATTCACGCCAGCATGGACAATGACGGAGTCATATTTGTACTTGCTTTGGAGTGACTTGAGTGCGTGTGTTGTGGCGGATCCTAGCTCCCGATAGACAGCTCAGTCACCCTCTCCTTGTTCAGCAGGAGATCAGTGTGTCTGACTATAGAGTCACCTATTACTAGTGTATCAGGCATGGTGTTTGGTCTTGAGGGCTGCGATTGGTTGACACACTGATTTATTGAAGTATGTGTTGCATGTGTTTTGTTTTGAGGTGGTGGATTTTTGGATGTCTGCTTTGGGAGCCTCTGTTTTGGTAAGTTTTTTATTAGAGCCTCAGAGTATGCCTTTGTGTTTTTATGCGTTTGGTTTGCAGTTGTGGTAGGTCTATGTGGGACTGGGATTGTTGTGTGTGGTTACCATCTCCTCCTGTCTGGTCATGCCAGCCCTGAGTTGAGAATTCAGCCTCCAGTTTGGCTATATAGTTGCATCTCACATTTGTTTGTTGGGAGGAGGAGAGGGTTGTCTGTGTACATGAGACAATTGTAGCATTGTCTCAAGATACCCAGATTGACCAGCTGAACTGGAGAGGATGCCAGTAATCTACCACTCGACATGCTAGAACAGTACAAGGGAGTGCTGTACCTTTAAGGGAAGTGGATATTCACAGGAATGGTAGGTAGATGTAGTGCTTTACTTAGTACGAGAGTGCTTACTTAGTAGAGAAGTATTGAGAACAAGTGCTAGGCTTATAATATAGTGAGTAGTCTGATTATACTAAGAGTAGAGCTTCCTTAAGGGAAAATTTGAAGAGCAGACTTGGCGGAGCCAGAGGAAGTTTAACCTTGTTTAACTGGCGCTGCACTATGCGCACAACCGTGCAAATTCGGATTTTAAACAGGGAACTACAAAAGAGCTAGAAATGGTCCAAAACAACCAATTACCACAGCTCTTGTGCCGAGGTCACTTCCTACAGGGACAGGTAGGCTGCTCAAGGCTCCCCACTCCCACTGGTGAGCAAACAAACTTCCCTCTATCCAAGTAAGGTAATGGACAACACAGGAACTACACCACATCCCAAAATACAGCAATGCCTGTAAACTGGTCTCTAGTCGAGGAGAGGCAGGAAAACAAGGATTATTTTTTTTTTGGTTTTTGATAGAAATGCAGAAACAGTGATAAATCAGTTACACAGGCTAGCACACTTTAGTGGGCAGCCTCAACAGTTAAACTTTCGATCAAATTAGACTAAAAAGTAACTTTAAGTGCAGATTTTAAAATAATGCAGCAAACAGTTAAAAAAACAGTTAGAGCTAGTTCAGGGTAAGCTACAGAAGCTATTCCAAGTGGAAAAAAAAAAGCAAAGCTACTTAAATCCAGAAAGTAGTCGCTTTTCCGAGTTCTCTGTAGCTAGGACCATGGGAGCAATAGGGCAAATGGGGTATTCAGCATGGATGGCAACCCACCAGGCAATTTGATGATATGCAGATGAAGAAATATAAGCAGCATTTACCAACTTTGTAAAATAATGCAAGCACAGACCTGACCGCATTTAACAAGGGAGCTATATGGGGGGGGGGGGGAATACTCTACACAGATCAATAGAACCAATTTTGGTAGAAGGTACCAAATGAGAAGTAACTAGCAGTGGAAACATGGCACCTGGTATAGCAATGAGGTTTTCCCCCCAGAAAGGATAAAGGTCATCTAAAAGTATTAAGCCAACACTTCTGTAGAATAACTACAGCAGTCACTCACTGGAATTTGAGAGTAGGATATTCCAAAGAAAAACCTCAAGGTGGTATTACTTGGGTGAATAGGTGTGGTTAAATCTGGCACTGCTGTACAAAAATTGAATTTTTTCCCATAGCCTGATAATTGCATTTGTCGTCAAAACTAGGACTTTGAAACAGTCAACATTTTTACCATTATTGAAGAAAAGGGAAGCATGTTTAAAAACAAGTTAAACTGTGCAAATAAGCCTTTCCTTTTAAAGCAAAGAGTTGTAGGAAACTCGCTCCAAACATAACTATTAAGCCCCAAACACCACAAAGGCAGGTTTAATTAGCGGCATGGGTCCTGGAAGGAATAGAACAGAAGGATGGCAGTAAGCAGAGGCTGCCAGCTCACCCCTTTGGCAGGAAGGGTCTCACCATCAGAGTGGACACCAAGAAACAATGTTACACTTGGAGAAGAGTAGACAGCCTTCCTTGCAGGATATACCAGGGAGAAGTTCCCGTAAGGAAAGCTTTGCATACATTAAGCAGAAGCCATCTGCCCACCATGAAAGCCGAATATGGAAGACAAATGCACAGATTAAACAGCCTAGGCCTGAATCAAGACTGTCAAAACAAGAACCACAGAAATGGGACCAAACAACCCAAGTTGAGGCTCAATTCTAGGCACAGTGATTCAATAGGGAAGACTATTCATACACTGCTCAATTGGCCTGTATACGCCGTTCCAAATGCTTTGTTAAAATTGGATTAGTAAAAGAGTCAGCTTTTGAATCTGAGGGACTGCGGGTCTTCCCAGAAGAATGAGAAAAATGTTCACATGCAGGCTGAGAGGTTACACTTGAAACTTCCGAGTGGGGAAAGGTTATCCCCAGGCCAGTTCTGGAATACTGTATTCCTGCTCTCTCAGGCAGGCAGACAAGTTAAAGAAGTTGGCACTGAACAGGCAGATCAGGTAACCACTCACGGGACATCAGAATATATGTTCCACTACAGAGGTAGCTACCCTGGGAGTATGAAAGAAATCAGAAAATGACATCAAGACTGCCCATTCTAACACATTATTGCCCAAGGGAGGAGCTTGTTCTGCCCTAGCTTGCCAGACTACAGCCATGCTTTTCAACAAAAAACACATGGCATATCCTCTTGTTGCAAAGACCTGCAAAGATAGTAAAAATTGCTCTTAGTTCCAGAATACTGATGTGTAAAAGGGATTAGTCTTGTCAAGACCATGCCCTTGAATGGTCATCCCACTGAACTGCCCACAACCCTAGAATAAGGGCATCTGCAGCAACTGTGGAAATGACCCAGGAGCTGGAGCTCTACGTCTGTCACATTGACGCCACTAAAGCAGAATAGTGGTCCTCACTGTAGATAATGATGTGTGCCATGAGCACAGACTTTGGACTGCTTGCTGCTAGACTATCATGGGTAGTATGGCATAAAATGCTACCAACACAACTGCCACAAGCCCCAAACTGGGGTGGGGAACCTATAAAGCATTAGTCTTTGAAAGCAAGGAAGACAGATTTTTCTTCTATATAGTCTGTCCCCCTCTTACCAACCTGCATGTTGTAGTTCCTAGATGCAAAATACCTTTTGCAGAAACAAGTTGCCACTTTGCAAAAGATACCCATGCAGAATTAGTCTCTTGTTGATGGCAGGAGAAGCCATTTAATCATACAAAGAAAAGCAGATATCTTTAAAGACATAGACAAGTCACGCACCAGATGAAAGACCCAAGATAAGTAGGGGGAAGACTACGTAAAGGAAATACTAAGTAGCAAATGCCTCCTACTCTGAAGCAAAGACACTCCCAGATACTGGGATTTATCAACTTTAGAGGGCAAACCATCACATCCAGTCTCTTAGATTGTCATCATGGTCACACACTCCGTCCAACTCAGACAAAAGGTGTTAGGCCACCAAGATCTACCACAGGTCTGAGGTACTGGCTCTTTTAGGCACCAAAAAGGAATCCTCTTCTGGTCTGCTACACCTCTAAAAGGTGGCCTTTTTGTTTAGATGAGACACAAGATAAGTGCAGTATCTGACAGAATAAATGTCTGGCAAAGATGGAGGACATTTTGGACTGGAGTAGAGTGAAGGAGGACATTTTGGACTGGAGTAGAGTGAAATTAACTGGCATTGATCTCCCCTATTCATCTTTCTCTGGAATATCTTGCACCATACATGTAGAAGATATCCATCTCCACCACCTCCAAGTGAAGACCATCAGAACGAGAGATTCAAGAATGGCAAGAACCCTTACCAGATTTTTAGAGAGGTTAATTTGAGACACCCTCCCACAAGTTCTCAGACAAGCAAGACTAGCAACTAGACACCGGACTGAAAAGATCCAGCTTCCTGTTGCTGAAAGTAGGCTGTGTATCAAAAATCACCTTTCTGACTCAAGTTTTGAAGAAAAACGAGTGAAAATGACCTAAAAAGCAGTTGGTTCTTCATGCCCTGGAGAGGTCTCGATTTCAGACAAACTGAGCACTTTAAAGTATCCACAAATGCTTGTGAAAGCAAATTTAACCACTATAATTGACAAATGATATTCTCTATAAAATGCATAGAACACAAGAATCCACTTGCCACAAACAGAGGAGGAGAGCAAATTACAAGTGTTGGCTTTCTGTATGTAACAAGAGACAAACTTTACTAGAAACAAATGGATAGCCTGCACCTTTTTTTTTTCGGAGCCCCAATTAATCCTAGTTAGGATTTTAAGGAGGAGGAACGGAAAAGTTCAGTGTTTTAAGCAGTCACTTAATTGAAAGATAGCATTGCTGGTTATTAAAATGAAGACCAAAATACATAGTGAAAGCCTGTGTTAGAAACCAAGCAAGCTCCAGACTAGTTCTGATGAGTCAGTGTTTGGTAATGCATACAAGACAGCAGGAAACTTCATTATTCACTCACAGCTGCCAACCAGCTCAATACATAACATTTAAATGTCAGAGTGCCTCTAAAATCCCTTCACTTAACATTTCTAATTGGCTCAGTCTCTTGGGGGGGATCCAATTTACTACACAAAAGCTGCAACCCTTGGCACCAAGTTTTGGTACAACTCCAGTCTGGAATGCAAATGTAAGCTTGTCCTGCATACCCAAGATGAGTAAATATTCACAAAAAGATGTGGTCATCTGCAAAGTGTCAGTCACTCTTACAATTTAAGCTAACTGAAGGAATCAAAGATACAAAGCTCACTCAACTTGAAAACACGTACTAGGGCATCTCTAAGAAAGCCATGTGCCAGGGGGACAATAAAAGAATGTCTCAACTTAAGTGTCCACCCTCAAAGTAAAGAGTTACCAGTGGTGTCCCACACAGATCTGCACTGCTGCCACTTATTTGCCCCCCCCAATAATACACAGTCCAGACTTCTCAAAGCAAATATTATGGGCTTCCTTCCGACTGACCAAGTTTAGAGAATTGTAAACTTGGTGACTTCAAACTCTCCAGAAGACAAAGCCTTTTCCAAACCGCCAGTATCAAAACTACAGTCTAAAAGTTATACATGGGAGCCATCATGCTTGCTTATTAGACAATTTCCCCTGAAAACTGATCCAGTAGTTAGCAACCCAGGAACCTATGCAGACAATCTGTGCTTTGACCATCACAAACCCACCATTTTAAGACAATCCTTTCAGTACACATCAGTCAAGGGTAGTGTCCACGTCCAGGGATGTGATCACTCCACTGTATTTTACACCGATTAGGTGGAATGAGTGTACCCCACAATGTGTGCAGTATTTTACAGTGGACAATATATCTAATGTTGGAGAAACTTTGAAAAACAGAACATAAACAGCTACTGCACATGCTCCAAGGATTAAACCAGAGCAAAAAAAAAAAAAAAAAAAAAAGTTACCACACACCACCACTGTTTCTATTATCCCTTTCAGGGCATCTGACCCAAGTAGTTGCACTGGGTCTTCTATCCTGTAATTTTATTTATATCCTTCCTTGAACTTCACTGATTATGCACAATTAGGTGTACTTATTTCCACACCAAGCAGAATGTAAAATTGCTGACCCAGCAGATTTCAAAAGCTTGCAGCATGTCTCAGCTTAAGAAAAGGACTTTAATATTCCCTTATCTGATTTCTTTGTGTAGTCTGACAAGCTTATAGAAAGCTTTGTTGTCCAATGACAAGCTTATAGAAAGCTTTGTTGTCCAATGTGCGATGTTCCAGCCACTCCAGTATTTGGAATTCCCAACACACCTCCCAAGCTCTGACATGATGCATTTGATCTTGGCCTTTATTTACATAGATATTACACAAAGGGATTTTATGGACCACCACCGTGGATAAACTTTACTTTTGAGCCAGTAAGGAGAGAAGTCTAGAAGTGTTCTCTCTAAAATTAAAGATGTTACAGCAGTGTTCAATACTGCCACCCAGCATATGGTCTTCCCAGTACCTTTAAAGTACAGCTCCATACCTAATGCGTAAAAATTCATGATTTACCATAAACTTTTCATGCTACACTTTTAAGGTCAGAATTTAGCTCATGCTCAACATCTCAACTGAAGTGATGCAAGATTCCTTAATACAACATCCAACATTTACCAATTTCTCATACAATCAGCAACTACTTTGGTACAATTCTATATTTGAAAACATGATCCCCAAAACTTAGCAAGCTTCTCCCTCTGATATTAAAGTAAAGTAGTTTCCCTCCAACCCTGTAGAGCTGAAGTACTTTTTGTAAGGTTTCATCATTTAATTCATCATTGTTACACAAGCTCACACCCATTAGAGAAATGATTGTTGTGCACCCTGCACAGTGATGAACACTCAGTCCAACATTATGCGATTGCAGTTAACTGCACCTTCCCTTAAAACTTCACTCCTCCTGATTATCTTACATATACTGCTCGCATAAAAGTTCCATTTCCTGGAAATTTGCTCCTTTCACAATCTCCATATCCCTTTCCCTACATCCTTATTCCATGAAAGGGACGATGATCTCTAGCCTGCAATCTAAGCTCCTGCTTAGCTCCATCCCAATTTGTTCCCAACATAATTGGTTCTTATTTAAATTTTCTCCAGTACACCCCCCACCATTTTCTATACTTCTACTTGCAGACAGCCTTCTTATCAAAGTCTCCTTTCTCCAGTCCCAGAGGAGCCTCTCCCATATAATATTTTCTACTATTTTAAAAAACACTTTCCAAGTTTAATATTTCCCAAATACCTGCATCCAAAATCCTAGTCTTTCAAAACCTCCGTCATGTTTCATTCTAGAAATTTGACTAGAACATACCCCTACTCATACAGGCACCATGGGATCTTTTACATCCACCTAAGCTACCACCAATGGAGGCAGATGAGGCTTTGGTTTAACATATCACAAGGATGCCATATCCTTGAATGCAGAAGCCCCCCCTTATGCTGCACTGCAGGTTCAGCAGTCTACCTGGTGTGGGAACTGAACATCCTTCTACACCAAAGGCAGTGTGTGCTACCTATGGCACCATAAGCAATCTTTAAAAACAGACAATCAACATACCCTACTAAATCTGGCACTTCTCTCATCCCAAATTCCTTCAACTCCTCTACAGCTTCAAAATTTCCAAGAACTTGCTTGACCAATAAAATTAGACTAAAGGCATAAACATTTTCACCGCTTGTACACATTGTCCGTTTTACACATCTTTAGCTATTGTAATAGAATGCTTAATCCACACAACTACAAGAGGATCCCTACCTGCTACACAACCCCAAATGCTTCATTACAGCATGTTCCATATGTGGCAAACAATGCAGATGTGGGTGTCCTGGTTACTGCTATAGCTTTCAATTTCTTCATTTTATATTTGGGA
The DNA here is from genome assembly GCF_019279795.1 of Protopterus annectens. Taxonomy (NCBI): domain Eukaryota; kingdom Metazoa; phylum Chordata; order Ceratodontiformes; family Protopteridae; genus Protopterus; species Protopterus annectens. The sequence continues at coordinate 515,666,622 of NC_056729.1, forward strand.
TGGTCTTCCAAAGTGCAAAATAACTGGTAAATAAATGACCTCACCAGTGAGATCCCATAATGAGTACACCCCTTGCTAATCAATCTAAATATGAAGCAAATAAGAAGTTATGCATTACCACTCTTCCAACACAGCTAGTAAGCAATGAGCCCTCCCACCTCAACTCTTACCTTTTGTTGATTCTCCTAATACACAACCAAGAAGTACATCTCACCAGGATAACAAATGCCTCTAACCGCATATTATATAATTTTTCATATGAAGATAAATTTATATCAAACTTTATACGGGATGAGCAAGAATTACAGCTACATTTTTTAGGACACCTGATAAGATGAAAAGCAGTGGGGTTTAATCTAGAGTTCCTTGACCCATATAATAAAGTTAGTTTCTCATCCACATTTTGCCGAATCACAGCTAAAGTACTAAACTACATTTAGTCAGACTGATGCTTTACAGCAGTCCCACTTATTTAATAAATTTACATTTGTTTGCCTCCTTGCTACCTCCCAACAACCATCACCCATTAACATTAAAAGTACTAAATCTTCTGATCAATTGCTGTACTTCTTTCACACAAGCATTTTCCTTTGTAGCACTGAAAAGGTTTCACTGTCAAGTCTTTCATCAGGGAAAGCCCTGCAAGAGTGAGAAGTGCCTTCAACTTAGAAGCACAACAGGCCATGGAGAGAATGGGCCCATCTTCCAGACGGAAAGAATACACACTTTGGATATGTTTTTTTTAAAAAATTATGACATCTTTTGGCAAAAAGTGGAGGGTTGCCATGGGAACCATCTGTGCAAATAGTTGACAACTAACATCAATGAATTATTTGAATTTGTTAAATACCTGGAAACGGATATTTTGAAGTTCACTGTATGATATTCCAACACAATTGATTGCTTGGATGTCTCCATCCATACAGGTGGTAACACAGGAATTTACACTTTAATCTGTTGCAAGGAAGTAATCTACATCCTAATTATGTATATAGGAACATTATGAAAATGTCAAATACTTAGATATTCAAGACTTCACAGTAAGGATAAAGACTTAATTGCTAGTGAATAGTTGAAAAGATGACTTAACTAAAGGTTACGATAAACAGGAAATAGACTTTCTGAAGCCATGAGCTTGCAGTCTAAGATTGGTAAACCTTTCTATTCAAACATAGAAAATGAACACGCAAGACAGCAGAGAAGGGATCGCTCAGAGATTAATAATGCAAGTATGGTACTAACATTTAAATGATGTGCACCGTATGCGACATTAAGAATTGTAAAATTTTGACCAGTGATGAGGATCAAGCGGATAGAGAGAATCGATCCTTCTCATTTGAGACCAATAGGAATTTTAAACATCTACTTTGAACTGGGATTCGACGATATATAGCTTGCACAACTGCACTTTGGCATTCTGGTCTTGAGATACTGAAATTCGATATTTCATTATTTCGAGATTCGGAAGTGGGTCAGTATATAACCCATTAAAGGTAAAGTGTTTCGGCTGCATGGCTTCTGAACGACTATCATTCAGATGTGTGTGAATATATACATTTTGTTTTAATGGGGGGGTCCGTGTCATACGTGAAGCATTCATTTCTTTAAACCTCCTATTTAGAATGGCATTTGCATTGGTTGGCTTAAGTTCAGAAACTTTCTAGTATTGCATTCTAATGGTTTCTGAAAGACCATTATTCTTGAATCCGTATTTGTTTTTATATTATGTTTCTGGTAGAATTACTTTGTAGTGATACTGACTTAGTTGGTGGCCAGGCCACTGTACTGTATTCTTACACAGCTTTACGTCATCTAGTTGTGTTGCTGTAAGCCATTATCACCAACATGGCCATTCTTGACATGTTTACATAGTATGTGGCCTTAATCTCGGCAACCTTTTTTCTGTGAGGGCTATGTCAGTCAAGCCAGGGGTGAATCTCTGGCTGCCTATCTAGTCCTGTAATTAATGGTTTAAAAAAGGAATACAGTTAGCATACTGCTTAATTTGCAGTGAAAGTGTTTCAGATGTGGGAAAGGCGTTACCTAATTTAAGGCTTAGATCTATGGCCCTTATGGAATTGTCTTACAGAGATGCAAGATAATGAACTTACCGGGTCCCTAATGGTGAAGGATGCAAGGCAAAGATCATCTCAGGAGTCCGCAGGGTACTGAAAACAGTCTTTATATCTTTTCTATTAACTTGATATTCTTAAGCAGTTTATCGTTTTAGGAGTCTCTGATCTTGGCAGTTGTGAGATGCATCCCAAAGAGTGTACTCTATGATTACCTAATCAATGTAAAATACAAGGGGCAATGGCTTTAGATTGAGGAGATCTTTTGCAGTCAGCTGCACTAAGCAATACTATGTGCGAGAGAGGAAATGCTTCTGTGAAATGCTCCACCCGTGTCATAAGCAGCTTAGGAATAAAAAGCCTATTATGGAAAGAACGGGCACTTATCCATGTAGGAACTGTACATGTAAATATATACAGAATCAAGAATTTTAAAATACACAGACTGGCAAGCTCTATAAACTTTATACGTATGCAGACTGCAAGACTAGGAATGTGGTTTAAGTCACTTGCAGTCAGCAATGAATTTTTATGCATTTCTTTTTACTTACAGTCTTACAAGTTCTGCAAGAGAGCCCAAGGGGCGGTGATATCACCTTGTATACCCAACAGGCAGAGATGCACTGGACTGGCGATTTACAAGCCGACAAACCCCCAGGATTTCAGTATTTCATTAAAACTGGCTCTAAAGGGGCATCAGCTCAAAGGCAGCTGTTGATTGGTTACTTTCCTGCTTATACTGGTCTTCAAAATGAAGCTATGTTAGCTATGAGGAAGGTTACTGGAGTTTACCCGAAGCACTAATCTTTTATTTTGAAAAGTTTTTAAGTGTCTAATGTTTAAATTTTTATTTATATGCCCTTTGCTGTGGTGGGGATATTGTTCATTTGGAATACTTCTGCATTGTAAAAAAATATGTAAAACTGGCATCATGAATAATTAGCACTGCTATGGCGAATAATTAGCACTGCTATGGCGCTTGCAAAGTATGTGTGATGTTTCTGTAACCACCCAGCGTGTACGTGAACTCACATGTTTTAATAAGAGGTAGTGTAAATGCAAAGGGATTAAGATTTATGTTGCCATCCCCTGTATATACAAAGAGTCCCCCCCACTCTATTTTCTCAAATACCCATACTAAAAAGGACAAAACTGAGTCAGCAATGACTGCCAGTACAAATTGTTTGGACAAACAGAAGTGTGACAACTCGGTTGATACAGCTGAAAGACTACCAGCTTGGGTATAATAAGAAAATAGAAAAAAAGGCAGTCAGTGGTGTTGATACAGCTAAGAGACTACCAGCTTGGGTGTAATAAGCAAATAGCAAAAAAATGCAGTCAGTGGTGGTGGTGGGGTTTATACTGAGTTTCTGATAATCCTGGAAATTAATAGACAAGAGTCTGCAGGTCTTTGGAACACAACTGACCAGATTAAGACATTATAAAAATTCCTAATAGGCTACACCACAACAGTTTGGTTTTGTCATAGGGAGATCCTGCCTGAAGAATCTTCTTTGAAAGGGTAACTCAGGTGTTGATAGCAGTTGCACTGTACACAGCATACCTAAAATGGCCAAAGCATTTCATATCATTCACACTAACAGTAAGCTAAACGCACCTGAACAGATTCTCAAGTAGCAAGACTTGACAGTAAGTCTGATAGCAAATTAGCTAAAAGCTAGAGACCACAATGACAGCAGGTGCAGCGTCCTCAAGAGTACAATGGGGGACCAGTGGTGTTCTGCATGTCTCGGTACTAGGTGAACTGTTAGACATCTACTTCATCTCACAAGCAAATACAGTTGGTTAAAATTTGCAGATAATTAAATTGGGTGGGGTCACTCAAGTCTCCTGACATTAAGCCATGCAGCAAGAGTTTAAACTTGTGTATAATCCAAAACCACAACATTGTCACAATCACCGAAGACACCCCCCAGCTTAGAGCACAACAATACTTCAAGAATAAGGCTAGAGACCTTGGAACACAGATGGAGCATTTCTTCTCCTTTGCACATAGTACTGCTTAGTGCAGCTGACTGCAAAAGATCTCCTCAATCTAAAGCCATTGCCCCTTCTATTTTACACCGATTAGGTAATCGGAGTACACTCTTTGGGATGCATCTCACTAAACTACCAAGATCAGCCACTCCTAAAAAGATAAATGGCTTAAGAAAATCAAGTTAATAGAAAAGATACAGTTCTTTTCAGTTCCCTGCAGACTCCAGAGGTGTGATCTCTACCTTGCATCCTTCACCATTAGGGATCCAGTAAATTCATTATTTTGCATCTCTGTAAGACGATCCCATAAGGGCCATAGATTAGGTAACACCTCACTGCAAATTAAGCAGTATGCCAACTGTATTCCTTTTTAAAATAATGAATTACAGGACTAGATAGGCAGTCAGAGATTCACCCCTGGATTGACTGACATAGCCCTCACAGAAAGATTGCCGAGGTTTAAGGCCACATACTATGTAAGCATGTAAACAATGGCCATGCTAGTGATAATGGCTTACAGCAACACAACTAGATACCGCAAGTTGCGTGTAAGAATACAGTACAGTGGCATGGCCACCCACTAAGTCAGTATCACTACAAAGTAATTCTACCAGAAACATTATAAAAGCAAATACGGATTCAAGAATAAGTCTCAGAAACCATTAAAATGCAATACTAGATAAAGTTTCTGAACTTAGCCAACCAATGCAAATGCCCTCCTAAATAAGGGGTTTAAAGAAACTAAACTAATGCTTCACATAGGACACGGACCACCACCCCCCCCCCATTAAAAAAAATAAATAAATTATATATAACACACACATATAGATTTTCACACACAAAAACGATTGTCCTTCAGAAGCCATGCAGCTTAACACTTTATGACCTTAATGGGTTATATACCGATCCACGAGACCAAAAAAGCCAAAAGTGCAGTTGTGCAAGCTGCATATCGTCGAATCCCAGTTTGCCGAATCTGCAGTAGCTGTTGCTGTTTTGCATAGTGTACAGTCTAAGGTTTAGTGGTTTCTGGGCTGTTAACATGGCAGCTGATGTGTGGTTATGTTCAGAGATTCAGGTAGGTTAAGGTTTTTGGGTAGAAATGCGGTTTTAGGTTTTTTTGTACGTTTTAGGAGTAGGTAGGCGAGAGTGTGTGTGTAAATTGTCGAAAGTGGTGATTTTTGCACATAAGTGGTGTACGTTTCTTGCGAGTATAAAAGTGTGGCAGTGGGCAATGGGAGTGGAGGGCACAAGATTTCTTTGCGTTAGTGCAACAGAGTTGTAAGTAGCGGGGGGGGGGGTGCAGGGAGCTTGCCCTCCCTGCTTAAACGTATGGTAGTATTATGTTTTGAGTCTGCTTTTATGTTGGGGAGGGTTGGATCTTGGTGTCCCACCCTCCCGATATTTTAAAACCTGGTATTGTGAATGTTTTTCTGGATGTTCTGTATTCTGGTCTTCAGATACTGAGATTTGATATTTCACTATTGGGAGATTCAGAAGTGGATCAGTCACATGTATATACCCAGCCGGCTTCTATTTCAGGAGTTTAACAGTATCACACAGTGAAACCTTTGACTTGACTTTTTTCTTGCAGTTTTTACTGAAGTGTTTGTAAAAAGGCCACAGACAAACCAAAATATGCACTCATGCATATGTATAAAATTGTGTGTGATTTATACAGGTACACATTTTATAGGGGCACTTGCCTAACTTGGGCAACTTTCACTGGTACACAAATTTGACATGTTGACTGGGTTACTCCAACTGGGCAGATGCCCATTTCAGCAGAAACCAGATGAGAAAAGCAAGAGAATTACAAGATATATAAAAAGTAGATGATGCTAACAGTTTCAGCCTAAGACATAGTAACAAACAAAATCAGATACCAACAATAATAAAGCAGTTTCATCCAGCAAGTAGCAGCATTTTGAGATTATGAAGCAACAGGTAGGAATGTCAGATACTAACAATAATAAAGCAGTTTCATCCAGCAAGTAGCAGCATTTTGAGATTATGAAGCAACAGGTAGGAATGGGGAGTAAACAGAAAGTTGCAAGTTAGTATAATCAGTTTTGCAGTACTGTGGAGGATAAGAAACAGTATTTGGAAGGAGGGGTTAGGAAAGAGAGAGGTAGACCAAGTTGGGTCAGTGCAGGAGAAGTCTAGTAGACTAAGTTTTTTTATTTTTTTTTTAAACGGTTTAAAAATGGAAATGCGTCTTTTTAACATGCAACAGCACCTCCTAAATTCAGTAAACGCCCCACTTATCATAAAATGTTTTGATTTTCTGGTGAAATCAAGACGAAATGGGATTGCAGTCAGTGACACCAGAACTGTGCACTTCCTCGGAAAATCCATGTCGATGCAAAAGCTTGATATAAAAATAATGGATACACAAGTCTGTTTAAACATCTCCCTAACTCGGACAGTGCCCTCACCACACCACACACACTATTGCTGACCTTGCCCCGCACTACGTGTAGGCGAGAGCTGTGGCACCCAGTGTTAACGATGCAAACCAGATAACCACCAAGATAAAGGCTACAAAAAGAACCAAAGTGAAAATTACATTTAGAACAGCTATTATCAAGACAAAAATAATTATGCACAATTTAAATTACCTAGAAAGTCGTGTATCTGTATTATGACTCTTGCTTCCTTCATCAAACACAGTGGAATCGGGATCATCTTTATCTCGCACTTTACCGTCTGCCCCTCGCTTTCTGCCTGTAGACCATCGGGATGGGGGCCCTCTGCAACAACCAAACATGGACATTTACTGTTATAGCAGCCATGCCAACCTCTGCCCACACACACAAGTTCTAAATTTGAATAAATCTTTCACAGTACAAATTTAACATTTTAGTTCGTTAACCACGTATCTCCGCTAGTCTTTATTAAACATTTTAGAAACCATAGTTGAACCACGTATCTCCGCTAGTCTTTATTAAACATTTTAGAAACCATAGTTGACATTTCACAAAACACACCATCTTTGGAGTTTGTACTAGGCAGAAACAACGCTTTCGAGAAATAAAAGTCATCATTAATGCATACTTACACAAAGCTACAACGGAACAAAAATGCAGCAGTTAAACAACGCCAATCTTAACACTGCATCCCTGTACTATACTGTATATACTGAAGTTTTTTTTTGTTTTTTTCCCCCCAAGACGCACTCATTTGACATCTTCGGACCTAGTACAATACTGGACACAGATTTTAACATTATTTGAATGCAGCTAGCCAGTAATCTGTAATTATAATAACCGTAAGTAAAACATTTAATAGAACAAACTAGGTGACTGAAAACTCTACTACGCCTAAAAGATCCTTCAGTTTCGATTCCAGGGCTGTCTGTAATATCCTCACCTCACAAGAAGTTCCCGCCAGCTTGCAGCTTTGTACCCATCATGAAATACACCCAATCATAAAACTTTACTAACCTAAACTTTCAAAAAACTATACTTTTGAACACGCGGAGAATATTTAAATAATATACCAAACAGCTGTACACAACAGTCCACAAACTCTGCACACCCCAGGATATCGTACAAGGTCTACTTTATTTTAACCAAACACTAAAACCTACCAACATACCATATGTAAATCGGTGCGAGAATAGTATACACTTAACATGATGTTAACACCAATACATCAAATAAAATACAAAAAGTGCAACATGACCAGCAATATATTAACTATATACATATATATACCTGAAATGTCGGCGATCGTTCTCGCCATTACTGGTATTTTCCCGCAAAAATGACATTATTAAAAAGAAAACCCAATAAAAACAGCAGAAAAACTAATCACACTATTGACTCCTTAACAGTAAAGTTGACAAGAGCATAACATTTGAATGGAACGCTTAGGAACGCGCCAACAAAGACCCCGCGCCAAGATTGTACCATCTACTAAACATGAGGGGCATGTTGTATACTTCTACTTTGTGAAGTAATAGATGCCTCAACAATACGAAAGGAAAATCATAACATTATATTTTTTTATTATGAAGTCAAACTTTGGTCAGAGTAAAAATATTACAATCCCCTTCAAATTTATCTCCGTTTATTTGCTACATGAGATGCTCCAGTTATTTCTAATTGGCTGATAGAGTGTTTGGGGGTGGTACCAATTGATCGCGGAAATATGTTTCTGTCTGATGTTGAAGACTTCGTTGTGGTATGTTGGGAAATGTAGTAATACTATAAGCCCTGCTTCCTTCTTACAGCTGTGTTTCTCATTTTGATTGCAGACTGTATTTCTCTTTCTGATACTAGTCTCTGAACATCATGTTCCTCGTTATGGCTCAAAATTATGCTTTGTTTCTGTTAAAACTGGCTATATGTTTAGAATAGGAAGTGGACTGCACATAATAAAAACAAGCGTTACAATTTTAGATTTCGTTTATTTCATAAGGCGCACCCTAATTAACATTCTGGTATTCTGTCAATTTTTTCAAGATAAAAGTAGTAATTATTTTTAAACGTGCCCATGATTTTGGGCATTCGCCCCTAATTATTTGTACATTTGTCCCGTGTTCTGAAAGTAAAAGACTGAAAGCTACGTTGGTGACTTTTTTGAGGAAATGGAATTGGGCATAGACCCCTATGTAGCTCACTGGATAGCGGATGGCTTACAGACTGGACTCAGGAAGTTAGGATAGAGGAGACCACCTCCACAAAGAGACTAATCACTAGCAGGATTCTGTGTCAGGTCTGCTCCTCTTTGGCATCTATTTTTTAGAAGTCAAGGCCCATGTCAATGGCCTCTGACTTACCACATTTGCAGATTGCAAGCTGGAAGCAGTCATAGACACCCCTCAAGATACTAACATCTTACAGGAAGGTCTAACATAGACAAATGACTGGTGCCAAAGCCACTGCTTAAAATGTAATGCCAAGAAATGTATAATAGTACCTTTTAGGAAGCCATTCACCCAGGGAAACTATCTCATTGATAAAACACCCCTAAAAGTAGACTCAGTAGTCAGGGATTTGGGGACTCATGTAGATAGTAATCTGGCTTTTGATCAACATATATCTAAGGTAGTAAAATCATTCTGTGTCATTCAACTTATGTAAGGGCATGGCAAAATTCTCTCACCTCAGAAAGTGTGGTGAGGGCTTCAGTATAAACAAAGGTGTTGGAATTGAGAAAACTGGACATATTATCTTTCACATTATAACCTGATTTTGGAAAGCTATCTATAACAATAGCCAAAAGTAATGATAAAATATTTAAATCCTTGAAAAAGCAATAGAAAGACAAAGGACATTAACTCACTTCACTTTCCTGGAGCTGTATGGGGTATAGAGAATGAAATGATAATGATTTTTCTGGGTGACGCGATGAATTATTGAACAGTATTATACTGAAGAAAAAAATCTTGAAATGACAAAATGTTTAAACTTTCCAATGCTGAAATCAAAATACTTATTAATGGCATAAAAGTACTACATATGTGAAATAAATGAAAATAGTGGAAAAAGTGCCTACATTCGAACCAATAACCAAACAATAAGGCACTGGAAGGTTCATGAGATAAAGCCACTGACTTTATTAGGTACAAACTATGAGAACACAAACAGAACAAATGCCTTAACTGAATTGCCGCATTTTCGTCTTCGTCAGTACAACTTTATCAGATGAGCATACCAACTTCTATCACCATTTTTATATAGTCCTTGATTAATCAATTAACAAAAAATCCAAATTAAAAGCCACAGTACGACATTATTGAGAGCATGAGAATAAAAAGCAGTAGATGAGTTTTGTTAATTGATTAATCAAGGACTATATAAAAATGTTGGTAGAAGTTGGTATGCTCATCTGCTGAATTTGTACTGACGAGAACGTGGTGATTCAGTTAAGGCATTCGTTCTGTTTGTGTTCTCACAGTTTGTACCTAAGAAAGTCAGTGCTTTTATCTGGTGAACCTTCCAGTGCCTTTTTTTTAGTCCACAAAAGTAAAGCACCCCAGGACACAGAAGCTGGATTCCAAACTCTTTATTTCACAGGTTAAGCGCTTTCATCCAACCTCTGTTGGACTTCTTCAGAACAACTAATGTTAAAAAAACTCAACCCTTTTATACAAACTTCGACTCACATATAACTGAATAATTAACAGTTAAAATACCTTGTTACCAAATGCATGAATCAATAAATTAACCCATTTTAGTAACTACCATATTAAAAAAACAGGCCACGGTTTTACCTTTATGGTTATACAGCAAGTGTTAAAGGATAGGCAGGGTAGGGTTTTGGACCTGGCTTTAGATATATGTGAATTAAGGTGGCAATTGAGATTGGATGCCACCACCTTTCTGGGCATTCATGATACTATTAGTATAGCAGCAATATTGAAATTAAAGTATATTTTAGGTTAATGTATTTAATTTGTGCAACATTTTAAAAATGTTTTATTGTGTTCTCATAAAGTATGTATTTACTGTTAGAATTGTAATATGTATTTATGGGGTGGCTTTGAAATGGGTTAATTTATTGATTCTTGCATTTGGTAACAAGGTGTTTTAATTGTTATTCAATTATATGTGAGTCAAGGTTTGTATAAAAGGGTTGAGTTTTTTAACATTAGTTGTTCTGAAGAAGTCCAACAGAGGTTGGATGAAAGTGCTTAACCTATGAAATAAAGAGTTTGAAATCCAGCTTCCGTGTCCTGGGGTGCTTTACTTTTGTAGAATGTCAACTTTTTTTTTTAGTACTACATATGTGCACTGCACCAGTACACAGCCATTCAACAAACAAAATCACTCCCCATTAGTGAAACTCTGAGCTAACATAGATCCCGAGGGGAGGGTAAGTCCAGCATTCTACACAGAGGAATAGGTATTTTGATTTCAGCATTTTGACATTTAAATGCTGTACATTCAGTATTATGACTTTTAGTATATAATGCTTTTCAGTAAGTTGATGTGGATCAGGTTTCTGACAGTGTGGACTTTAGTTCTCCAGTAGATACAAATTTTGGATTTTTTTCATTTAGTTTAATGAATGAAAACTTCCAATGGGAATATATTAAATAATAAAAAGAAAGTCAAGTTTGGCATTAACTAAGCACATTTCTGGTATGTTTATGATTCAGAAAGGCTTCTTAGATCTGGAAACATTTTATAAGGCATATAATGAGTTTATACATTGGTTTAACAATCCAGTTAGTGGTCTTAAGCTGGTGGACCCTGAAACGGGTCTATATCACCATTTCGAATGGTGAAAACTCCGAACACTGTTTAATCGAATTCAACAGTTCGAAATCCGTAAACAGCGAACTCATGGAACATGGATTTTTTTCCCAGGGAAAAAAAAAAAAATCGCTGCTCCATGAAAAAAAAAATGGCAACTTTAAACACAAACTGGGGAGGGACTTCACCCCCCAATGTGGGGGGCTGTGCCTCCACACACTCCTACTTAAATATACCAACTCCGAAAATCGCACCGCAGTGGAGGAAATAGCAAAGCCCCGAAGATGACCCAAAAATATTTTCCATGGGGAAAAAATTGGTGTTTCGTGAGTTCGCTGTTTATGGATTTCAAACTGTTGAGGTCAATTAAACAGCGTTCAGAGTTTTCACCATTTGAAATGGTGATATAGACCCCCCCCTGAAACTACCAGATCTAATTCCTTTTCTAGTATGTGCTCTGGTAACAAAGTGATGTGATCCTGTACATGATGTCTAAACTGAAAGTGTTGTCATTCAAATATGAGGATGCCAAGATCTTAGATGTGCAGGGTACAGCATCATACTTGTTCCTGTATACCTAGCCCAGCATTTAATATTGTTTTAAATGTATAGCACTTGTAGTTCTTTTCAGGAGAGAGACTTTGCTCAAGGGAGAGTCCTATTCAGACAGTGTGATTTCCCATTTCAAGAATATTCCTTTCATCCTGCTCTCCTATTTTGGAAAACAGCTAATGCAGCAGTTATAAGCTTCTATGCATGTGTTTTGTCGAGTACCTGCTCAAACTGCTGGCCATAACATCCTTACTAACCAAAAGGAAAACATACATATACTTTTCAATGAGTCATCCAGTTCATCTGTCATAGTGGAAAATCTCACTGCTAAGGAAGATAATGAAAGGTCATTTCTCCATAGACTTGCAGGACAAAAGATCCAGTCCTTCTTTATAAATATACCTGTTAGTAAAAGGATCCTTTTGGGGGGGTATGATTTTGGCTCTGGGAGGCTGCATGGATGAAACATTGATCCAACTGTAGAGACTAATGAGATGGATGTGAAGTCATTTACTGTTGCCATTTGTGATTTTAAGCAGGCTATAAATCAGTTTCAAAGCATCACAGAGAAACATAATTTAAACCTGAAGGTAATGCATCTTTTTTTTTTGGGGGGGGGGACAGACCACTAAAATTGTTACAGTAGTCATAAACATAGATAGCAAGCTACAAGAAGCAGACATGTATCTAGAATTTCTGCTTATATAAAGTTCACCTCCACCCCATAGAAGTCCTATATTTGGGAGACTACAGCCAAAAGATATAAACTACACAAACATGGGCAGCAGAAAATGCTGAGGGATGTGACCCAGCTACATTTTTACTGAAGTGGTTTCAGCTTTAACTGTACATTCCATTATCTACCTGTTGAACAAATCTGAGTGGAACAAGTTAATGAAGATCTTAGACCTAAGCTAAAGGATGCAAACTGTATGTAGTACATGCTTGGCAAAAGTTGACCAGTATGCTATTGCATGCCAAGACTAAAGCACATTATTTCAAGTGATATGTCCAGCACAGGATGTTGCCCACCCACAGTGAAATGACTCACAGAGGTAGAAGAGTGCCTGGTATCCCTCTCTGGGGAGTTGAGCAATCCCTTCTACCTTGTGATGTCCTGGATGTTGGAGCTGGAATAGGAATGACTAGCCAACTGTCTGTAGGGGATACACCAGATTAGTAATAAAAGATACATTTCCACATTGCATAGTTAACCGTAAAAAGGGGGGGGGCATAAAACTTCACTGTATATCTCTTCCCTAGGTATGTTCAGGCTGCAGCTGCAATACCCTGCACCACAAGGTATGTCATGTGTCCATATGGTATTCAAAGATTGTTTCATTTACTAGTATGTGTACTACATGTTGAAGGATCTGAGCCATATGTCCCATTGCTGCCACAAGTATGTCATCTTTCTGTTTTTATGGGTTCCTTTGGTGGGGGGGGGGTCTAGTATGAGAAGATGGCACATGCCTGATGTCACCTCTAGATACTGTTGATGATGCCAACATGCACATGGCACAATCATATGACACAGTGGTACTGTCAACAATGCTAATGTTGTAAGGCTTATACATATCCTCTACATACGATGTGATGATAGGGGGCAGTACAGACTTATGGCCACACCAGTGTTTGATGCTGGATATCCTGTATCAGCGAGCCTCCACTGGAGCTAAACAGGAGTCACTACCAGAGATGGCATCAGTAAGCAACAGCATATTTTAGGTGCATGTATCCACTGTAATGAATAGGTGAATTGGTGGGCATTGCTGATATAACTCTAGCTTTCTCCCCAGCCTGAGTACAATACATGGAATTAAGTTAGCTGATGCACAGGTCAGTTATCCTGGTACAGATAGCTGTTACATACTCCAAAGTAGCACTGGTAAGTGTGGTACATGGCCTGCTTGGCATGTGGAACAGTCTGCAATACCTGCATAGTTACACAGCATATAAGGACAGGAATCAGACAGTATTGCTCAAATCCTGGGTAGCAAACATTGCATCCGCCAGTGCATTTTTTTTCTTATACATCTTCATTAAATCATCACATTTTAATTAGTGACATGGTTATATATGCATTAATAGAAAAGAAAACAAAACATAGTAACAGCCTCCACTGTCGTGTTCATGCAGTATGCATTCATGTTTTCCTGTTAACAATTTTCTTTCACTCCAACATTACACAAATTGCCCAATTCCTACCTTCTCTTAAACTTCACTCCTTCTCCATAACATTTTCTGTTTGCATTGTCCCCACAAATTTCATTTATTATTATTGTGTGTGTGTGTGTGTGTGTGTGTGTGTGTGTGTGTGTGTGTGTGTGTGTGTAATCTGCTCCTTCACTTTTCCAAAGAACCCATCTCCAGTTCTTTTATCTTCTTTACAATATTCAATATTTCAATTACAGTTGGTATAGATTTTGATTTTCATTTCTAGCAATTGCTTTTTTGGCAACCAGAAGCATTAAATTTAGTAAGACCTTAGTAGCTGTAGGCAATTCAGATCCAACTGCCCAGCCCAAAAGAATCATTTCCTTAGTCACAGCAATTTGCTCTCCCAAAATTTCTGACAAAGTGCTCTATGGAATTTTTAAAATCTGCCAGCTTGTTATATTCCAGGTAAAATACATTCCCAATTACCTCCCTCCTTCTCACCCCACCTCCAGCATTTCCTTCTGAGGAAAATTTCTATAAAGTCTGCTTGGGGTAAATAAATATCTATGCAAACACTTCCATGTTAAAAACCTAAGCCTTCTTGGCTTAATTGCACACTCTGGAGCAAAACAGATGTCCTCCCATTATTCCTTTGTAAACTTCCTTTCCATTCTCTTTGCCAATTTTTAATATTTTCTGACTGATTCTTATAGGTATCATATAATATTGTATATGCCCTACTAGTTATCCTTTTTATAACATAATCTTATGTTCTAGACCCAGAGCTGGTCTTTCACTTAGCACTCCTCTACCCCTTTCTCATTACCTATACTCTATTATCAGTCCCTGTAAGGGAAGGCAGTTTCACCCTGCTGACTAAACTTCCGCTTGGCCTTATCCCATTCTATTACATTTATCTCCATGTTTTTCTCTTCAGTAAATAACAGCCCCCCTTCTACTGTATTCTCTATACCTCTACTTGCAATCATTCCTACTGGCAAATATTCTTCTCCATTCATGTGTTGGCCTTATTTTTAGAATATTTTCTGCTACTTTATTAATATAATGTTATATATGATTGTTATTCTCCTTAAAGATCTGCAACAAAAGTCATACTATTTTCTTGTATCTCAACCTCCCCTCCCCCATTTCATCATAATTCCTTTCCACTTTGATTTATAATCTTCTGCTTGACTTATGTATGTGAGCCTTAACTATATAGCTCCAATGTATCCCTTAAAAACAGGTTATCCTAAACCACCTTGTTCTATGGAGAAAATCCATTTATCCCACTCAACCCTTGCCATTTCCCCCTGCCAAATAAAGTCCTTCAACCTTTATTATCATCCACAACTTTTCTTATAGTTGATTAAAATAAACCTCACCTATACATAAAACTAAAGAGACTAAAATATTTTCTCTGTATCCTAGTATCTATATTGATAATCAAGAGCTTCCGGTTTCACTGTTTAGAATTACCTTTTGGTTAGTCTCTTCCCACATGTCCTTAGCTACCATAACAGAATCCTTTTAATCCATGCATCTAATACTTTAACTTATTATAGCCCCATAAATGCAGGTATTGCTCAACCAATTCATGTTTGAGTATATTGTTTACCATTACAGCATTTGTGCCATCTTCATTTATTGTATATCCCAAAAGAACTGAAATTGTGTCAAAATGTTCCACAGCACTGAAATATCATTTTCTAGATTTTTCAAGTAAATAAAGTATAATCTGCAAATAATGCTGACTTTTCTTGGTTACTATAGAGATTATATCCTTGAATTTGAGGATCCTTTTTTTCTTTGCTAATGACTCTAAATATAGAACAAATAACAGAAGGATTAAGAACATCTCTGTCTGGTTGCTCTGTTCAAACACTGCTTGTTAGAGAGGAAACTTCCCACCTTAATTCTTTCCTGCAGCCCTTCATATATTATCTTTATTAACCCCGTTATTATTTTAAAGAACATAAATGGTACTACTGCCTTACTCATAAAATCCAAGATAACTCTATTGAATGCTTTCTCTGCATCAAGACCTACCAACAATAGCAACATGTTCTTACTGTCTTCTTCCATCTGGATCATCATTGTTATATTAATGTTGTAATGTTTACCTCTCCTCCACAAAAACAGCCCTTAAGGCTAAACAACACACCTGATACACTTGTAATAGGTGACTCTATCGTCAGACACACTGACGTCCCGCTCACCAGGCTGAACAAGGAGAAGGCCACGGTGAGCTGCCTGTCGGGCGCTAGGATCCGCCACATAACACAAGCACTCAAGTCACTCCAAGGCAAGTACAAATATGACTCGGTCATTGTCCATGCTGGTGTGAATGACCCGAGACGTACCTCCCTGGACTACATGAAAAGAGACATAGAGGAGCTCTCTGAGCATGTGGCCCAGGCCAGTATGACCCTGACCTTGAGTAGCATCTTACCCTCACCAAGAATGATGCCACAATATGAAGACAAGATGATCAATTTCAACAATTGGCTTAAGTATTGGTGTCATTCAAAGGGGATCCAATGCCTGTCAGCCTGGGATGACATGCTCAACAGGCCACGATGCTTCACTAGGGATGGCTTGCACCTGTCACCCCTGGGCTTTCGGATATTGGCAAAGGCTCTTGCTACCCCCATAGTGCCTTTTTTAGGCAAGGCTCAAAAGACAAACCCACCTCCATAGGTATCACAAGGGATAAGAAACTAAGAGTAATGCTACTCAACGCCAAAAGTCTAAACTTCAAGATGCATGCACTCGAAACTCTCCTTAGCATGGAGAACATCGATATCTGTGCAGTAACAGAAACCTGGTTCAAGGCTCCCGAGAGCACCCCAGCACTACCAGGTTATACCTCATACCATGCTTTTCGGCCCCAGAACTTGGACCGAACTAGAAAAGGAGGGGGAGTATCAATATTCGTCAAAGATACCCACACCTCCAGGTTGGTGGCACAGCACGAAGCATCAGAGACTATCCATGTGCAACTAACAGTGGGTAAAACTGCCTTCCAGTTTATAGCCTGCTACAGACCACCCTCCCAAACCCAGGAACCCCACTCAGCCTTCCTGAGAACACTGGAAAATATGAAGGTCTCTCCAAACACCATTATATTGGGCGACTTCAACTACCCAAACATAAACTGGGATCATTACTCTAGCTCCAACACCCTAGCTCAAAGGTTCCTAGAATTTATAAACTGAAATGCTATGGAACAACTTGTTACCACTCCCACAAGAGGGGAAAACATACTGGACCTGATCATCACCAACATGGGGACTCTGTGCTCCAGACCAGAAGTGTATCCCTCACTGGTAAGATCAGACCATCAACTAATCTCACTGAATATTCACATCCCGACTCCACCCCCCGCCCAGAAAACCACAGTGAAAAACTTCTCTAAAGCAAATTTCACACTCCTCAAAACCGAGGTGGAATCCTTCAAAGCCCCCGGGCCAGTGGAAAATACTGCCCAGACCGCAGAATCCTTTATAAACACATTCTATGAACACCTTCAGGAATGCATGGATCATGCAATCCCAAATAAAACCAAGACCCAATCCTCCAAAGGCAGACGTCCTGTCTGGTGGACCCCAGCCATAAACAAACTATACAATAGAAGGTGGAAGCTACTACATGATAGAGCAAAATCCCAAAAAGGGAAGGTATCTCTGATCAGTGTTAGCAAAAAACTACGGGCACTCATAAAATCGTCTAAGGCCAGCTTCGAGAGAAAAATTGCACAGGACACTAAGGATAATCACAAGGCTTTCTTTAGTTATGTTAGGAACCTGGGTGGGAATTCCCAGATATGCTCAGAATTAGTCCAAAATGACAAAAAATACACCAAACCCACAGACATTGCCAACATCCTAGCTGACAGGTTCAGCGCAAACTTCTCCCCCACTCCCCATCAAAAGGGCAAATATCTATCCCAGCAGAGTGCTGCCCCCCTGACATCTCAGATGCTCAGGTAAGAGCCGCCCTCTCCAAAGCAAAAAACACAGCATCAATGGGACCAGATGGTGTCCCGGACTGCGTCCTACATGAACTCCAAGAAGAGCTAAACCCAAACATAAAAGTACTGTTCAATCTCAGCCTTACCACAGGATATGTACCCAAAGAGTGGCGTACAGCAACAGTGGTCCCTCTCCACAAAGGTGGTGCCTCAACGGATCCTGGAAACTATCGCCCCATAAGCCTGACTAGCTTGGTCTGCAAAGCTATGGAAAGGATCATCATGGACCTCATAAAAAAAGATATTGGGGACCTACAGACACTGGATCCTACCCAGTTCGGCTTTGTTAAGGGCAGATCCTGCCTCTTAAACCTGGCCGATTTCTTTGAAACAGTCACCAAGGCCATTGACAAAGGGAAGGTGGTCCACACAGCCTACCTGGACCTCGCAAAAGCCTTCAATACAATACCCCACTCGGGCATTATAGATAAGCTCACCAGCTTAAATATAAACCCCTATGTCACTAGATGGGTTGCAAACTGGCTCAAGGACAGAACCCACATGGTTAGAATTGCTGGAGCCATGTCAGACTCCAAACCAGTTACAAGTGGCATCCCACAAGGCTCAGTCCTGGGACCTCTCCTGTTCGGTATATATTTCTCGGAGGTACAGGCCAACACGGAAGGACTGTGGCTGACCAAGTTCGCAGATGACTGCAAACTGGGTGCTATAATCGACTCTCCAGCCGACACAAGCATCCTCCAAAAGGGCCTCATAGAAACAGACAACTGGTGCCAGAGCCATGGCCTCAAGCTAAATGCCAAAAAGTGTATAGTCATCCCCTTTGGCAAAAGCAAAGTGCCCACAAATTACCACATAGGTGGTAATCCATTAAGTACAGAAGAAGTAATTAGGGACCTGGGGACCCAAGTTGATAGTAATCTCTCATTTGACAACCACGTGGCCAAAGTGGTTAGAAAAACATTTTATATAGCCCACCTAATCATGAAGGGATTCACATCTAGATCAGGGGAGGTCATCTTGCCTCTTTACTCATCCCTCATCAGGCCCATAATTGAGTACAATGCCCCTTTTGGAATGTACCTTACCAGACACCTGCAGCAACTGGAAAGACCCCAAAAGTACCTCACCAAGAGGATCAAAGGGCTCAAACAGATGCCATATGCTGCCCAGTTAAAGAAACTCCAGCTCTACTCAGTGGCATACTGCCTGCTCAGAGGTGATCTGTGCCTGACGTATAAAGCCATATCCAACTCAGAATTAATGGACATGCTGCACCTCAGAAAATCCAAATCCCATCGAGCTACGCGCTCGAGAGACTTGAACCTCAGCACTGAAATAAATAGGACATGCTGGAGGGACAGATTCATAACCCAGAGGCTCCCTTCACTCTGGAATAAAATCCCAATCCAGGTTAGGCAGAGTCCCTCATTGACTCTCTTCAAGAGGAATCTCGATGAGTGGATGGGGGATCGTAGGTTTACCCCGGGTATCACTTCTGTGTCACTGTTAGACAGAGGCACAGTATACTAACCTCGAAAAAGGCATAGTAAAATTAATTTAAAATGGGTGGCGAAAGCCAAACACACTCTTGCTAGGTTTATAAATGCCCTAGGGCAGATAGCCTAGCATGAACCTATGAACCTAATCTATATCTATGAATTTTGGTAACACTTGCCATTATACTAGTGAATATAGACATAAACACTTTATAACAATAATTTAAATTTGAAATGGGATATATATAAAGCTGCATCTGAAAGGTTTTTACCCTGTTTGGTTAATATAGCCACCACAGTTTTTTCCAAGATACTGGTACTTCTTAAAATTTTGTTAAACAAAACCTTCCAGATCTTTATGACTTTCCTCTTTCCTAACTTCCAACCTGCCACAGAAATACTGCCTGTTCAAGGGGGGACTTCCATGTTTATTAATTATACATCACCATTTTTTATCATATCTCTTCCTATCTTTGCTGTTAATTATTGAGCCTCATCTTCCTCTAACCTTGGCATGATTACATTTATGTTTCTTGGTTTCCCAATTATTCGGCTTTTAATGACAACCTTTTCTAATTTCGTGTGTCTAAGTCACTGTGCTTAACATTTTTTTTTACTCTGGTGTTATCAGAAATACTTGCTTAACAGTAACATTTCTAAATCCATGCATATTATTTTCTCTTTAGTCCTCTGAAGTTGCTCCTGTTCTTGTTCTGTGAGATTCATTTTACTCTGCAGTACTTTAACCTTTGTCAACATGCTAATTATTCATATTATTTCTTCCTCATATCATTTTATTTCTTATTTCTGCCATCTTTTTAAACTTCATTTTCTTTTTATCCCAGTCGCTAGCTATCAATTCTGAAGAAATTTCTGTCTTCTCTAATAACTCTCAAATAATTATCCTGCATCTTTATCTTAGTTTTTGTCAGTGCATGATCTGAAATAGTTGCTGGATGTGTAAAGCTTTCAGTTAAAATCATCTGCAAAGTTTTTTGTTACAATTTTTTTACTGTAATTATGCTCTCAGTATGTAAAATGGACTTTCTGATTATAAAATAAATATATTTCACTTTAGTTACTTCAGCGGAAGTATGTTTATTAAGAACAGTAAATTTGTGTTTGTTCACTGAAAGTATATAATGCTTTTTATTATCCCACGGTAGTCAGCTATTAATGTTACATCTATATTACTATATTGTATGCCAATCGTTATACATTTTACAAGGCATCCTATTTTGTTTTGATTTGCTTTTACTTGAATATAATTCCATTTATTGCTGATTAACTGTTTGAATGGTCGATTATATTGCACTTATAAGTTGAAAACTGCTATAGACTACAGACAACACCTACCCACTACAAGCTGTCAAATTTTATATCCTGACAATTGCATCATTAGAATTCTAGGTCATATGACATGGAGTTAGGAAGTAACTGGACAGCTGTTCAGTCTATACTAAATACCAATATAAGTTTACTATACTTAATGAGCAAAGTTTCACTTAGGTTACTAAAGAAACATCTATTTATTTTATAATCAGAAACCCCAGTATACATAATGAGAGCATAATCACTGCAAAAAGAAATGGTAACAAAAATCTTTGCACATGATCTTCAAACACACATGCTCTTGTGAAATGTACCTTGGAGAATAATATGTACATTTCATCAGAGTTACTGCTACTGAATTCACATCTTCTATATCAAATATTGTCATATACTTCTTCAAATACTCACCCGCTTTTGTTATGTTTTCCCCTACTAGGTCCCATGATAGATCCTCACTATTGTAAATCAGGTTCTAGTCCCCACCAATAAATAATATTCCCTACTGAAAGCTTACTATTTTCACAAAATTTTCTATGAGTTCCATAACAGTACTTTTAGGTGGAATGTACATACAGTGTAGTCCTCCACCTCTGCCAATAACCCCTTAGTAACACAAACCTACCATTATTTTTCCTTTTCTATCACTTTCAGAGTCTGTCTAGCTATCAGTATATAACTCCCTTTTTCTTTGGCCCTGGTATTCTGCTGAATGCCCAACCTGAAATCCTTTCTTTGTCAAATTCACATGCTCATTTCTACTAAATGTGTATCCTCTATCATGCCATTTGCACATTTTACTTCATATTATTAAACACTCCTTGCAGTTTGTCTGTCCCTGTAAGGCCATTTACATTCCATGTTGATATTGACAGAGTAGCCATTCTAATTAAATGTTATTACTCTGACGTATTGTACAGTACAGTTTTTTTGAATGTATCTTTCCAACTTTTTACTTACATGCTGACAGTAATATTTGCAGGCTGATATCTTATGTAGCTGCTTTTTCTCATCATGATTTGAACCCATTTCATATTTTCAAGTATTTTTACTTCAATAAAAGCACTTAAAACTAAATATATTTTTCAGAACCACCCCCATTTTTCAAAAAATAAAGTTTATACTTCCAGATAGGAGAAGTTGCCTCAAATTGTTGGCTGCACCCACAGGGGTTATCTATTCTAAAATGAAGATTACCCATGCTGAAGTGCATGCTAGAGCCTGTGTTTCCACTTATACTCTTGTTATCTGTTCTTTTCTTATCCCCCCTCCCAGGTTTAAAAAATACAGCTTGCATTCTTTCATTAAACATTATGTTTTATCCCCAAGAAAAAGTACAATGGCCACCTTTAAATAAAATAAATTGTATACTGTTGTATTCAGTGCATTAAATTACTAAGGCTGCCAAATAAGCAGCTAGTTGTATAACTTATTCATGTCCCACTATTTTAGGCTTTGTTTATTTTTCACTGAACTGCTTGCAATGTGCCTTTAAGTGTTAATTACACTCTACCATGTACATTTCATTCAGTACACTCACTGTCAAGACCTCTCATGATTAACGTTTTGCACCTGCAGACTGCATTTCTCCAAATAAAAGCAGTTGGTAATGAAAAAACAAGGTAGTAACTTTACAAATGCATGAGCAAACCTTTGCAGATTTCACTAAGGGCACGCTGTTTAGAACTCTCTTAATATGTTGCACCTGTATAATTCTTGTCTCTAACTGAAAGCATTTGCTTATGGAATACATAACTATTGACTTTGCAAATGCAAAGAGGAACTACCATTTCCATGCCTTTAATAATTTTGCCTTATTTTACAAACCTATTTGTTTACATTTTTCTGTACTTTAAACTAAGGACATTAGTTGAGACATGCACCTCTATAAAAACAAAGGAAATCATTATATTAATTCTGAACATAATATGATAAACACACTTTTACATTCTCCCACTCCAGCAGCTCAATATTACAACACTATATTAACTTTAACTTGCTTCTTTCCAGCCTTTACTACCTTGTTGCAATACAAAGCCTGGACATATTACCACCATAGCTGGCTTTAGGCAGCAGTGAAGCTTGTGGGCACTGGGGACCCCCAATCACAGCTAGTTATTTTATTTTGATATTTATTTACATGTTTGTCAAAGAAACAAATGTGTGTACAGCAATCTTGTATACTTAATAACCAGGCAGGTAATAATAACTCTTATTTATATCTCCTTTATAATTCAAATATATCTCTGTTTTTAGTAACAGTGTTTTGTCAAGTTAGTCTTCACAACTTCATTAAATATTTTACTCCTGATATAGTGCTCGTGATTTAGTTAAATCTTGGTGACAGGCATTCCTTCTCTAAAACTAAAATCATAGCCAGCTTTAGGTATTTGCAGTATCTGTAGCTGCAAGCAGCCCCTCAATCATTGACTGTGTAGGGGCCCCAGAAAAGCTGCTGATTGTTGGGGGAAAATGAGGTGAAAAAAAAGATTATTAATTTTCTGATCATATGCTTTATCCAAAAAAAGGGTTCTGATATGACCGTGTTGCAATAAGGCTGATAATCAATGAATGATCATGAACAAGGTAAACACTAGAAGTCAGCAGCGTAGAACAACCAATCTCAGTGCTTATCTTGGATTTTAAGAAGAGATGATGCATCTGATTTTCAGGGATTTTTTTTTCTATCGGGGAGATTTATAAATATTGACAGGACACTACATACCATAACTCTCAACATCTTTGTTCAAGAAATCTAGGCAAAGTCAAAAATAATAGCAGAATAAAGGCTCAAAATCAGGAGTGCTTTTTAAATATTACTCTAATTCACTTAAAAAGTTAACAGAATAACACATTTTACATCAACATGCATTTTGTGGACAATAAAAAGTATGAAATTCCAATGTCTGGATTTATTACCGTCTGTAATCCTAAATGATTTACCAGCACCCCAGACTTTTCATGAGGGACAAAGCAAAATTATGAGGCAAAATCAGGGACATTCTCTGAAATTAGGGGCAGCCCTGCTGCTGTTTGTTGATCTGGTGTGACAGTACCAGTGTTGAAAAATGTCTTGCTGTTTGCTGAAATCAGTGTAAAACTAGTATCACTTTGGCTTTTGCATGTGTGTGTGTGTGTATGTGTGTGTGTTGGGGGAACATTGTTGCACTACATGTAATATAACAATTGGCCAAGCTTTCTTTCACTTACCATCACAGACATAGAAATTACACATGATAGATGGCTATCTTTGGTAGTTTGTCAGGAAGGGGATGTGTATGAAAGCAACTGCTCTTTGCCACAGTGGTGCAATGAATAGCATTGCCATTTCACAGTGCTTTACTCTGGTTGAGTTCTTGACTGTAGCTTTTTACTATGTAGAGTATGCATGCCCTCCATGTCTTATGTATTCATCTATGCATGTGCTCTGGTTAACCCCAGCACCTCAAAAACATGCAGCAGGTGAAATGGAATTCTTCTAATTTTCCTGAAGGCAAATGTGCATTATCTGTGTTTGTGTGAGGATGTCTGCAAAAAATATCATTGATTTTATTTGTGTAAATGCAATAATGACAGGCAGGTGTATAACTCTTCTGGGTAGCAGTAAAAATACAATTTGGTTAACAAGTAAGGGGTTTAAACAGTATTCCAGTCTTGCAAGCAAAGTTGTTATAATGAATCATTGTTGTAACTAAATGCCAGTCACTGTGAATGCCCCTGTGTGAGATGGTCCAACACAGTGCTGCACACAGTCCTGTCATAATGAAAGAGCACTGCAGCTACAGTTCAGTCTGCGCATGCTGCTCCTAAAACTCTGCAGCATGAACTAATAGGTTGCTTAGAAGGGGTGGCAGTAATAGAGTGATGACTGGACTGGAAGTTTCCAGGGGGCCCCAACTTGACACTTGCTGGGAGCCCCCAGAATGCTAACTCCAGCCTGATTACAACTAAAATACACAACAGTTACATAGACTCTCCCAACCACACATTTAAAGTACCCCTGACTGCATGAAATCAAAACTGCTTTACATTATAACATGCAATTTACATATTTTATACAAAAAAAGAACACAAACTGTTTTACTTACATTACTTCTATAGCCCTTTGATGTCCTTCTAAACATAATTGGCATTAAGTGGAGCTTATGCTTTATGGTTCACCCACTTGTTTAACATGGTCTACAAAATTCCAGTCATACTAAACCATTTCTTCTTGCAAAACCACATTTCACATATCTAATCCTATATGTAATGTAATTAATGCTTTATAGTCTTCCAGTTCTGCAGGCAGCCATGGTGGTGCAGTGGTTAGCATTGTCACCTCACAGCAAGAGGTTCTCCGGTTCGATCCTTGGCTGGGGTTCCTTCTGTGTGGAGTCTGCATGTCCTCCCTGTGGTCGCATGGGTTTCCTCGTTTCCTCCCACATCCGAAAGACATGCTGTAGGTGGATTGGACACTCCACATTGGCCCTAGGTGTGAGTGTGTGTGTGTGTGTGTGTGTGTGTGTGTGTGTGTGTGTGTGTGTGTGTGTGTGTGTGTGTGTGTGTGTGCCTTCCGTGGAAGGTTGGGTGCCGGGCTGGCAACTCGACACTGTAAAACTTCACTGCCAATCATGAGCGGACAGGTGATCCGCTGTGGCGACCCCTAAAAGCCGAAAGAAGAAGAAGTCTTCCAGTTCTGCACCATTGATATCTCCTTTTAACCAGTGGAGCATCATTCCTATTTGCAGCTGTCATCTGGGTAGTTGATATCGTACATCTATTGGCTCTCAAAAAGTGTGACATCACATTTGAGTGCCCCTACATGCTCCAGAAATACTATACCTTCCATACCACAAACTACAGCAAGCCCAAAATTGCATGCTGCCATATTACAGATGACCAGCATTTGTGACATGGCACTTCAATCACACCTCTGGAGGAATGGATCCCTGACTTCTTCCCAACCTGCTTCCTACATGTGTGGTTACTACACCCCCCTCCACTGACCCCCTACAATATGATAACATTGCTATCACGTGTCACTGAGTCCATTTCCACTTCTGCAAATGATAATAACTGTGCTCTGTCCTTCCTACAATTCTTGTGGCTTATGGGAATATCTGATGCAGAGTGTGGTCAGTCTGTGCACTGTACTACATTTTCTAGGTATAATAATGCATGCACACATCTGTTTTATTTGCATACCTAGCTTACCTACTACCTCCCTCCTCCCTACAAAAATTCCAAACTGTAATTAAGCAATAATCCATTCCATTCCTAATCATACAAATCTTTTAAACAGTAATCAAGTAATAATCAGTTTTGTTCCTAGCCATAAAAATATTCTGATCCTAGGTGACTTCAACATGAACTTTCTTATTTTTACACACAACAGCATATCTGAAATCATAACTTATCTTAACATTATAAAACTTATCACCAACCTTACCTGCTCCAACATGACATCCTCTAAACACTCGCTTCTAGACCTTGTAATTACAAACAACCTGTCTATGATATCACCTATCACCATACACCCACCAATCTTTAGTGACTATTGCCCCATCAGTTTCCTCATATAAACCTTAGTCCTGAAAACTCCACACACAATATATTTACTTCAGATCCATATCTCCAGCTGAAGTCAGCAAACAGAAGACCCACTATCATCTTTTCACTGTCCACATGTAACTAGCTCACTGGACCTATATTTTTGAAGTCCTCATTAATACACTCAAAAATACTCAGGACACATTCTTAACAGTAATTACAAGACTTTACAAAACCAATCAGAATATTTGTTTAACACACAAACCAAAAGCCCTTATAAGTCTTAGAAACAATGCATGGCATGCTGGAAACCAAGTTCCATCCCCTCACTCTTCAGCACTACACTCAGTTATGAATCCTCAAAAAAAGAAGCAGTCAAGTGACATAAAATCAATCTTCAAGTCTAAACAAATCACACCAATAAACAGAACACATCATTGCATACATCATCTACACTCCTCACACCAACTGACTTCATAAAATAATTTTCAAAGCTTTCAAACATCCAGGACAACAAGCCACATTCATCAACCAATGTACCACCCCCACACTTTCCATTCTACTTCAGGATAGTCATAGCAAAATACCTCCTATCACTCTTACAACAAATCCCACTAGATGTGTAGGCTCAGACAATACATACTCTTGGTTCATATACCATTGTAAATATTTCCTTTTTGTCTCACTGTCACACATCTACAATGAGTGCATTACACAAAACGTAATCCCAAGCAACTAGAAGTCAGCCATGGTCAAACCCTTACATAAGCAAGACAAACTACATTCCACTTCTGTCCAATCTCTATCCTACCCACCACAGGTAAAGTACTAAAAAACTAATATATACACAGCTAGTAAATTATATTCAGAAAAATAAGCTACTCTCCCACAAGCAATACAGCTTTTGGGCATGATGTAGCACCATGACTTAACTCTCGACACTTATGGATTAAATTTTCCTCATTATAGACAAAGGTCATTTTACAGGTGCAATCTTTATTGACTTAAATCATTTGACATTGTTGACTTCTCCATGCTCAAAATATATTTGTTAGAAATTGTCAAAAATCCAGAAGCAACTCACTGGTTCCACAACTATGTCTCCATTTGGGATTTCTCTAGCAAATCTGGGGTCTTCTACTTCAGATAAAGCCCCTTTACTGAAAGGAGTAATTCTAGGATCAATTATTGCCACTTTACTCTTTTCCAGCTTCATTAACAAACCCCCCATGACCTACCTCCACCACTGATATTACTATATGCCGATTATATAGTCTTGTTTCACATCAGTGACTTCCTACCCACCCTTGAGCACCATCTATAAACCCATTTCACCATTCTTAGTATTTGAAACAAAATGAATGCTGTTAAAATAAAATCAAAACTTGACAAACTAACTTCACAGCTCAGGACAATTCATGCATTGAAAACGTTTCTTCCTTTAGATACCTAGGTATCTGTCTTGACTCATCCCTCAACTTTCAAATCCACCTAGACAAGACAAAACTAGAAAGAAAATAAACTACCCTTTATTCTGTACCAGGAAAATCTCCCACTTTCTATCTTATACAGCCATTTCACCATAGGCAAAGGTATCCTTCTCTAACAGATTGAATATGGTCTACTCCATACTGCTGCCACCTCAAAAAAGAATGAAAATATTTTTCAAAGGAGAAAGCAAGTCAGAATGAAGAAGTCAAAACTAGAATCACAGGGGCTGCAACCAAATGGCACAGAGTGTCAGGGGTAGTGTTTGAAAGAAGAATGCCATAGAAGCTGAAATGTAGGGTGTACAAAACTGTGGTGTGGCCAGTACTACTGCATTGTACAGAAACCTGGGCAGTGAAAGCAGAGCAGCTGAGGAAGCTAGAGGTGTTGGGGATGAAGTGCCTGAGATGGCTGGTAGGATGTACACAGTGGGACAGATAAAGAAATCAGGACTTCAGTGCAGATGCCAAAGTAGCTCCAATTGCAGAGAAGGTCAAAAATACAGACTATGGTAATTCAGGTACATGTGCAAGAAAGCAGAAGATGTTCTGGTGAGGAAGATTTGAGATAGACAAGAAGAAACAAGAGCATCCAAAAATAGTGGATGGGTTGAGTGACAGAAAACCTGTGACAGTTAGGCATGACTGCTGAAGAAGGTTGGAGAGTAGTACTGAATTAAGAGAAAGATGGTGATACTTCCACCCCATGCAGAAAATGAGAAAGGGGGGTTGATGATGATGATGATGATGACTGATGATTCAAACCATCTCTAATAAAATATGTATATAGTTATTAGTTCCCCAAGACAAAACATCACTATCTAACATTTCAGAAGCCAAATGGCTTCCAGTCAAACACAGGGCAGATCTCCTACCACCATATCAATTATTTAAACTCATTCATTCAGACTCCTTTACTCCCTCAACAGCTACCCCCCCAAGAATTCCCCCCTATAGCCTCAGGAGTCAAGACCACAGTGGACATCTGCTTGAAACCCCCACATTCAAATGCCAGTGAACCAGGCACATCTTCTCTGTACTAGGCCCCAATCTCTGGGAATCTCTTTTATCTCAACTCAGAGAAATTACCTTTTATTCAAAGTTATAAACACAGATGGAAGTACCACTTTTTACCAGTGAAAAGGTAAGTGCGATTATTCACTGCTGTCAATAATATTCTGCTAAACAGTGTCCATAGTCCACCAGAATCTTTCTAATTTTTTTTGTTATTCCACTTCACTTTCCTACCAACATCCTACCTCTTTCTCAGTCAGATCAGTATACATCCTTACTATCATCTCCTCTTTTTCTATTTACTTTTCCTTTTTTCTATTTTTGCTGCCTTAAATAATTCTGTGCATACTGCATTTAGATTATGCATATTGCACATATGTAAATATATACTTGAACTGTAACACTCCATGTATTATTTTAACTCTACTGCCTTACTATATAAGCTTAACTGTATTCTGATGTTCTTTGTACTACTTATGCCTGTTTCTCCAGGCTGAGACTGAAATTGATCTGTTGTGATCAGAGTTCAATCCCAGTTAACAAATTCACATACACCCATACATAAATAAAATGACGTCTGTATCATGATCCATAGTTGTGGACCAGACACTGCCTCTTTGCCAGCACCATAAAGATTTGCACTCACCCCAGTCTTGCATGTGGTGCTGCTGCAGCCTGTTTCTCTGATGATTCTGCACCTGACTCCTCCTTCTCTAATACTACAACAGGTCTCTCAGGCAGAACTGTGATGTTTCCCTGTTGCATCTGCTTGTGTCCAGCCACATTATGCAACATAGCATACAATATGAATACTTGGCTGCAGGTCTCAGGTGCTCACTGAAGTGCAACACCAGATGTATCCAAGCACTCGACCCATTCCTTTAGGAGTCCCAAACACATGCTCAGTGAAGTTCCAGTTCTACAAATGCTCCATGTTGTAAGCCATCTCAGCCATAGTCTATGATTTTTGAGAGGGGTCATAATCCGTGGTTCCAATGAATATACAGCATCACTTGATACAAACAATGTTTCTACCATTATATAATAGTCAATTAAAGACACATACAGTAGATCTAAAAAGTGTACAAACATGTTAAAATGCCAGGTTTTTGTGATATAAAAATATTAGACCACGATAAATCATTTCAAAACTTTTCCCACCTTTAATGTGACATATAACCTGTGCAATTCAATTGAAAAACTACTCTGTTAGGGGGAAAATATAAAAAATAAAAAGTGTACAATACACTGGGTGCATAAGTGTGCACATCCTTAAACTAATATTTTGTTGAAGCACCTTTTGATAAAAATGTTTTTCTGTGTAAGAAAAGGTTTCCCTTTTGATTTTTATTGTGGTCTCATTTTTTATATCACAAAAACCTGGCATTTTAACAGGGGTGTGTACACTTTTTATATCTACTGTATAGCCATGTGAATTGATGATAAATATATAGCTAGATTGTATATTAAATATGCAGTACTAAACAAGAAACTGCTGTGAGGCCTGTTTTTGTACTCAACATCCACCTGCTCTTTCTTAAATATTATGTAGTATACACTCACATATGAGTGCTCATTAGTTATCACTTGGCTTAATCCACACCTAAAATAAATGACCTGGCAATATGACATCATGTATCACTATTAGTGCTGTGTTTTACTTGTATAGAATATATACAGAGTGATGTGTGTGTGTGTGTGTGTGTGTGTGTGTGTGTGTGTGTGTGTGTGTGTGTGTGTGTGTGTGTGTGTGTGAGATCTAATAATTTGATATGTTATGATTCTACTTGTAATGCAAGTGTAAACAAAACCAAAGAATGCAAAATATAAACAAGGGATTGGCAGCCATGTATAGGTGTATATGTTTACTGATGCACAGAACCTGATTTGGAAATATCACTACAGTTGTA
Source organism: Protopterus annectens (assembly GCF_019279795.1). Classification (NCBI taxonomy): domain Eukaryota; kingdom Metazoa; phylum Chordata; order Ceratodontiformes; family Protopteridae; genus Protopterus; species Protopterus annectens. The sequence goes on from NC_056729.1 coordinate 515,697,377, forward strand.
AACATTGGATCATTATGTATTATTGCATCTATTTACCATTATACGTTCCTGGACAATTTCTACATATTATCTGAATATTTTCTGGCTAGCAGAGCAACACATTCCATATACATATTTTATGTGCATACTTTTCAGTATATAAACATACACATAGATGCATAGAGTCATAGGTGAATACTGAGTTATCAGTCTGGAAATTACTACAAGTCTAGCCAATACCATGAGGTCAGAATGAAACCATGTACCTTGCATCTATAAGGTAAAGACCTTAACCATTACACCAGTCTCACCCCAAATTCAAAATGTAGAGTACTTCCTTACCTGTTAACATCAGGGGCTGCTCAGCTACCTCCTGACTGAGTTCTGCAAGGGTTACCTCTTGCCTTTGCAGAGGTCACCCCAGTGTTGCTGATACTGCTTCTAAAATTGCTGAAGGCTATAACCCTTGTGAACTCTTTATCATACTCCTCCCACATAACCATCACTGAGACCATTTCTGCAGTTCCAAATAGGCATTGGTGCTAGTTCTTATAAAGGCAGGCCACTCACAATAAATGTTTAAGCAATGATATAAACTAGCTGATAGTCATGAATAATGCAGTAAAAAGTGCTAAAATGTCACTTATGTTGAAATAAATTTGCTATTAATGAAGAGAATAGCTCTTGGGATTATTGATTTCTCCATGGTTGTATGACCCTGAGGTAGTATATATAAGGGGCACGTAGCATAGCCCATCTCCAAACAAAATGCATTTTGTGGTAATTTGTTTTCTTATTTTGTTAGTGAAGTACATTTTATAGGCACTAAATGTTCTGTTTGTGTTTTTATTGCTTCAATTGTCTTTTGATCATCAACTCAGTCCAGCAATTTGGCCCATTTGCTCTTAGAAAACTGGGGTAAGGAAAGACTGGGAGGAGTCATAATTAAGACAGGCATCAGAAATGGTTTGCATTTTTTTAAATAAACAACTTTATTATCCAATACCACCATTCATTTGTGTAGCTTAAAAGTAGATTGAAAGTAGTTTGAAAGTATTCCTTCAGATCAGGTAGTCTTAAATTACCCTTTTCAGAAGGAAGAATCAACATATCCCACTTTACTTTTGCCATCGTCCCTTCCAAAATAAATTCCTTCAACTCTTTAGTATCATTCACAACTTTTCCTACTGCTGATAAATGTATGGCTGACCTATGCACAGGACCAAAGGAGTTAAAAACACTTTCATTGCCTGTTTCTTATTGTCTATGTCCATGAAAACTAGTTTCAAGTCTCTTATTTGTTTGTTTCTATATTTAATTGTTTTATAATTTTCTTCTTGGTCTCTTCTCATATATCCTTATCTGCCATAATAGACTCCTTTCTAATCCACATGTCAAGATTTTCTTTTCACATTTCCATAAATATTGAACTAAATCATGCACAGGGACATAATTTACTGCTGCAGCCTTTGTTTTCCCTTTATCTATTTTCTACTCTGAAAATACATGAAACCATCTTAAAATGTCCCACAACACACTAACGTCAGATTTAGGATTTGGCAAGTACAAGATAATATCTACAAAGTTATTTT